>NC_069503.1:333056733-333296733 GCF_027579735.1 Bombina bombina
ATTTTCTCTATTTCCAACTCTGCATTTTTCCTGTAAGGCCTCACTAAATCTTAAAGGGACAGTCTACTTGAAAATGTTTATTGTTTAAATAGATAGATAATCCCTTTTTACCCATTCCCCAGTTTTTCATAAGCAACACTGTTATAGTAAAAACACTTTTTACCTCTGTGATTAACTTGTATCTAAGCCTTTGAAGACTACCCCCTTATCTCAATGCTTTTTTACAAACTTGCATTTTAGCCAATCAGTGCTGACTTCTGCATAACTCCACAGGAGTGAGTACAATGTTATATATATGGCACGCATGAACTAGCACTGTCTGGCTGTGAAAAGCTAATAAAAAAGCATTGAGTTAAAGCCAGCCTGCAGAGGCTTAGAAATAGGCAAACTTAGAGGTTATAAAGTATATTAAAATAACAATATGGTGTTAAGCTGGGAAATGGGTAGTAAATGCATTATATATCTTTTTAAACAATAAAAAAAAAATCAAGTATACTATCCCTTTAATGATATATTTGTTGCCAGATTTTTACCTTCACCTATACCAGCCTCAAATGAATAATCAATCCAGTAATGCATCTGATGATTTGAAACACCATTTAAACCAAGTTAAAAATGCAAGTCTAAAGGCTTTAGGGTACATCTCACAGTCATGTTTGATAAAATCATAAAAAAAAATCTGGAAATGTGTGATCTTGCAAACCTCACAAAAGGTAGTGAGTCGGAGGCAATGGTGTGAGTCATATTGTGGTGGTCACATTGTTGTGTCCTGTCAGTGAAATATTGACAGTGGTATTGAAGCCACTGATCTCCTGGTCATGTAATTGTTACTGTATATTTCAAAAAGTCCAACACATACAAAATCCAAGGTGAACTTGAGTTTGTTGGGTATTTTGTTACAAACATATCTTAGGGGTCACTGATATCTACAACTGAAAACACATTAACAGGTGGCTGAATCCTGTTGTTTTATGTATATAGCACCTAGATGCTGCATTTCAGAAGCAGTGCACTATGTTAGATGCTGCAGCTCAGAAGCAGTGCACTATTATTATTATACTTTATTTATAAAGCGCCAACATATTCTGCAGCACTTTCCATGGGTACAATTTATTTAGATAAAACAATGTTATAAAACTTGTAAGAGACAAGACAACATTTTACAAATGCATACAGGAGGAATTAAGGACCCTATTCCCGTGGGAACTTACAAACTAGAAGACTATCACCTATATTACAAGTTGTGCGCTAAACCTGGTGCGTAAATAACGCTAACAATTTAGCGGTACCACACTTTCCATAGCTCTGCCATTACAAGTTACAAAACAACCTTCTTGTGTTGTGCGTTATGGTGCATTAAGCTCCATACCGCACAAAAGCCAAGTCCTGACTTGATGTGCTCATGCACGTTTTCCCCCATAACACCTGTGATTGCGGAATGCTGATCGCTTTAACGCATTCCCCATTGATGTCTATGGAGAAGAGAAAGTTATGTATAAACCTCACACCCTAACATAAACCCCTAATCTAAATACCCCTAATCCACCACCCCCCAGCATTGCCAACACAAAATAAAGACATTAACCCCTAATCCGCTGCCCACCCACATCACCAACACTAAATAACCCTATTAACCCCTAATCTGCTACCCACCCGCATCGCCAACACTAAATAAACCTATTAACCCCTAATACGCCGCCCACTTGCATCACTAACACCTAAATATAACTATTAACCCCTAATCTGCAGCCCCCTGCATAGCCAACACTACAATAAACCTATTAACCCCTAATCCACCACCCCCGCATTGCAAATACTAAACTAAACCTAGTAACCCCTAAATCGCCAAACACCCACATCGCAAATACTAAACTAAACCCCTAAACCGCCGACCCTCCCACATCGCGACAAACTAAATTAAACTATTAACCCCTAAACCTAACACCCATTAACTTTAAATTAAAGTTACAATATACCTTAAAATATATAAAAACTTACCTGTGAAATAAAAAAGCTTAAACTATAAATAAACCTAACATAACTATTTTTAAAAAATAAGATACCAAAAATAAAAAACCTAAATTACAAAATTCAAAAATCCTAACACTACAGGAAAAACACCTAGCATTACAAAAAATAACAAACTCTAAAATTACGGAAAAAATAAATAAAATCTAAGATTACAAAATATAATAAACTAAATTATCCAAAATAAAAAATTAAACCTAATCTAATACCCCTATTAAAAACAAAAAAGCCACAACAAAATAAAAACACCCCCTAATCTAACAATAAACTACCAATAGCCCTTAAAAAAGGGCCTTTTGTTTTGCATTGCTCTAAAGAAATCAGCTCTTTTTGGATAAAAAATAACAAAGTCCCCCCTAATAACTAAAAAAATCCTAAAATAACCATTGCCCCATAAGGGGCATTTGTATGGGCCTAGCCCTTAAAAGGGCAATCAGCAATTTTGCTGACCATTAAAAATTAAAAAAACCCTAATCTAAAAAAATCCCACCCAAAATAATAATAAAAAACCCCACTAACCCCGACAAAGGTACTCACAATTCCTGAAGTCCAGCGGTGAAGGTCTTCTTCCAGACGGCTCCATCTTCAATCTTCATCCCGGTGTCTCTGAGCCATCTTCATCCATCAGTCGCAGAGTAGAGCCTCCTCTTCATGCGATCGTCCGCCGCACACTGAAGATTGAATGCAAGGTACCCATTTTATATTAGGGTACCTTGCATTCCTATTGGCTGAAAATTTCAAATCGGCCAACAGGATGAGAGCTGCTTAAATCCTATTAAATCACATGCTATCTCTGAATCATGAAGGAAAAACATTGGGTTTCATATGTCTTTAAAGGGACAGTCAACCCAAAAATTCTTCTAAGGGATATATATAAAGTTTAAATCGATTATTATTTACAAATGTAGCCCAGTTTTGTGATCTTTATCATTTGCAAGTAAAAGCACTTAATGTTTGCGCCGCCGCCGTTTGAAAATGTCCATTTGCCCCGCTGCCGTTTGAAAATGTCCATTTGCCCCCTCCCCTATTTCGTCATCATCTACATCATCATCTTGTAATCGAAGTAACTTTGCGATCCTCCTCATAAACCTGCTTTAGCACATGCGCAATGCGCCTATTATACTTGCTCATTATCTGAGCGGTTCATAGTTGCGGCATACCAATGTGCTGATCAACCCTCTGCAACTATGAACCGCTCAGATAATAAGCAAGTGATTTTGTTCCGGTTACAAACTTTCCCCCTTCAGTATAATAGCTTTTACTTGCAAATGATAAAGATCATAAAACTGGGCTACATTTGTAAATAATGATCGATTTAAACTTTATATATATCACTTAGAAGAATTTTTGGGTTGACTGTCCCTTTAAGCTTGAAGCAGTTCTTCAAATGTTAGGGAATTTACAATGTAGGATGACTTAGAAACATATGTCCTGCTGGAGGGTTTTTGTTTACTCTTTATTGAATCTACTGGATTGACTTTAACTCACTTAAATGGAACTAGTAAGTTACACTCTTAGCAGCCCTTGGTCCTTCCAAAAATGTAAGCCTTCAGTTCCTTGGTATTAGTAGAATATGCACAGCTGAAGATTCCTGAGCTACAGCTTCCTGTGTTGGACACCTCCATGGTTTCAATACTCATGTTATTTGATAGCAGAAGAGAAAAAACATTGTATAATATGATTGCTATGTTAAAATGAAACCGTATTCTTAAATTTTTTAAATATGGCTTATCTTATAGAGATGGGAAGGCACTAAAAAACTGGAAATATTGGGGGGGAAAAAAACATTGGTTTCTGGGGATTTTTCCAAAGCAATTTTTTTATGGAAATATGTTCTTTTACAGTGATAAATAATATGTTTATGACATGGTAATCATATATTTAAACATCCAATATTATTTCTAAAAACTATATAACGTTAGGACTTTTATGAAAGATGTTATACAAGACTTTATGTAAAGCAAGCTGAAGTGCTTTAGGGGTCTGGAGAGATTTCTCTCTGTTTGGTACTATACATCAGTAGAGGGATTAGAGGAGACAAAATAATGTTCTCAGTTTTGCTTTGTTGATGGTTTCTTCAGTTTTTCATTGGTGTTTTTAGGGGGGGCGGGGAAAAGGGGTTTGTCTGTTCTCATGTACTGTCAATAGAGGTTCCTTTATAGTTCACGTGTTCTTAACATATCCGGACCTTGTAGTTCTATTTGTAAAAAAAAATACAGTGTTAAAAAGCAAATTTAGCTTATTATTTACTAAATAAGCTGGTCTTGTATTTCAAGCACAATACTTTTATACACACTACATTTTGAGGCCTATTGTCAGGGTGCCAGGAATCAGACTGAGATGAGAAGTGCAAAAATAATCACACCTTTATTAATAGCAAAAAATAATAAAAAGTCCACAAGTCAAATAACAAGCCAGGAATCAAAACCAGAGCTGGTAGTCACCGAGTCAGGAGCCAAAGCGAATAGTCAGACGAGCCGGAATCAGGAACAAGGAAAACAGCAGACTCAGGAACAAGCCAGGGATCAGGAACCAGGAAGGACGTCAGGCAGCCAGGTAATACACAGGAACTCTCACAAACAGGTCTGAGACAACGCAAAGGCAAAGCATACTGAACAGAGGCCCTTTAAATAATAAGTAATGACATCACAATTCTGAGACTGCATCCTGTCTCACATGGATGATGCACACCAGTCTGGCCATAAAAGGAAGTGCAGGAATTGAGCAGCATCCCCCACAATGCACCATAGTCAGGAAGAGAGGTGAGTAAAATGGCTGCCAGCTGCACATGGCAAACACAACAGGGAAAAAACGCTGATAGTACCCTCCCCTCAACAACCCATCCCCCGCGGGAGGACAAAAGGCTTATTGGGGAAACGGGCATGGAAGGCATGGAGGAGGGTGGGAGCATGAACATCAGAGGAGGGAACCCAAAAACGCTCCTCCAGACCGTAGCCTCTCCAGTGAACCAAATACTGTACACAACCCCTGGACATACGAGTCAATAATGCTGCTGACCTCATACTCCTCATGGTTGTCAACAAAGATAGGATGGGGACGAGGCAACACAGTGGTAAACCGATTACAAACCAATGGTTTCAAGAGGGAGACATGAAAAACATTGGAGATGCGCATAGCAGGAGGAAGGTCAAGAGCGTAGGCCATAGGATTAACCCGTCGGAGTATTTGAAAAGGACCAACATAACGGGGAGCCAATTTATTGCAAGGCACATGAAGGTTCAAGTTGCGGGAGGACAGCCAAACTCTCTCACCAACCTGGTAGGAAGGTGTGGGCAGACGCCTACGATCAGCCTGGAACTTTTAGAGCTGCATAGAACGATGAAGGCAATCCTGAATCTGCACCCACGTGGAACGGAGTTGCCGGAGATGCTCCTCCAAAGCCGGAATACCCTGAGACATGAATGAATCGGGCAACAAGGATGGTTGAAACCCATAATTCGCCATGAACGGGGATATCTTGGAGGAAGCATTAATAGCACTACTACGAGCAAACTCTGCCCAAGGTAACAGTTCAGACCAATTATTGTGGTGATCTGAGACATTGCAACGGAGGAACTGTTCCAGAGCTTGAATAGACTGCTCCGCAGCCCCATTGGATTGAGGGTGATATGCCGAGGAGAAGGAAAGCTGGATCCCCATTTGAGCACAAAAGGAACGCCAAAATCTGGAGACAAATTGGCTACCCCGGTCCGACACTATCTCCTTGGGTAACCCATGTAAACGGAAGACCTCCCGGGCAAAAATTGAAGCAAGCTCCTGAGCAGTAGGCAGCTTCATCAAGGGAATACAATGTGACATTTTAGAAAAACGGTCAACCACCATAAGGATAATAGTATTGCCATTGGAAACAGGGAGCTTGACAATGAAGTCCATGGAAAGATGTGTCCAAGGGCGCTCACCATTAGCAATAGGTTGAAGAAGACCCACAGGAAGACGTCGAGGAGTCTTATTCTGTGCACAAACTGAGCCAGAGGCAAAATACGCAGCAACATCAGAACGAAGACCTGGCCACCAGAATTGTCGAGTGACAGACCAAATCATTTGGTTCTTGCCTGGGTGAGATACTCATAATGCCCGCTCCTGGTGTTAAATGCTGTTTTCCATTTGTGGCCCTCCTTAATCCTAACGAGATTGTACGCAAGTTTAGTAAAGACCGTAGCTCCCTTGAGGTGGTCAAAGAGTTCCGTAATGAGCAGAATAGGGTAAGCATTCTTAATGGTAAGACGCTTAAGACCCCTATAATCGATACATGGTCTTAACTTGCCACCATTTTTCTTCACAAAGAAGAAGCCAGCCCCTGCAAGAGAGCAGCAACGTACCAGCACGCACCTTGTCAAACTCTTCTAGGAACTCTCGGTACTCCTCTGGCAATTGAGAAACCGAAGAAGTGCACAAGACATTAACTGGTTTCCAAAGACAAGTGGAAATACAATGCGGGGACCACGACAACATTTCGGACCTGCACCAGTCGAGAATGGGATTGTGCTTTTGGAGCCAGGGATAACCCAGAACACCCGGAAAATGCGGAGAGTTTATCACCTGGAACTGGAGGGTTTAAAAATGGAGAGCCGCAACAGCCATGGACAACGGACCGAGGCAAAACAGGAATGGAGTGCTTTGATACAAAAGCACTGTCAATGAAATAGCCCGCAGCACCGGAGTCAACAAGAGCCTGGGTGACTATGTAGGAGTCCACCCAGGAAAGGACAACCGTGACCAAAGGTTTCTCCTTAAGCGGTTCCGGGGACGAGGATAAACCACCCAAGGTCTGCCCCGACAGGACCTTAGGTGTGAGCGTTTCCCAGCCGTGTAGGACAAGACTTCAAAAGGTGGCCCTGTAACCCACAATAGAGGCAGAGCCCCTCCCTCCTCCTAAAGGCCCTCTCCGTCACGGAGAGACACGTGAATCCCAGCTGCATCGCCTCAGCAGTACCTGGTGACTCGGGACCAGGAGGCATGGGAGGAGAGGGAGGCATGGGTGGGAACGAACACCTAGGAGACAACGGAACAGTAGGCCTCTGCAAGCGCTCCTTGAAAGAGGAGCTGTCTCTGAGACTGATGTCAATTAGGATAAAAAAAGACACCAATGCCTCGAGATCCTCTGGTAAATCTCTGGCAGCAACTTCGTCTTTAATCGCATCATAGAGCCCATGAAAGAAGGCGGCAACAAGGGCTTCATTGTTCCAACCTACCTCTGCGGCAAGCGTACGGAACTTAATAGCATATTGAGCAACAGATCTTGTACCTTGCTGAATGGACATGAGTCGTTTAGCAGCAGAGGAGGAGCTACCTAAGGAAACATAATAGATCCATTTCCAAATTTAGACCATTGGGGATTAGAATGTTGACATTAAAAATCCACCTTGATTCCAATTGTAAAAGCATTTTTTCCATGTCTCCTCCCCTACCTTTATCCTTCACTTTCGCTATCCCTATGTAATTAAAATATGTGAGATTACCTCCGTTGCATGTCTTAAAGTGTTTTGCATCCGGGAGATCTTGGTTTCTCTCTTTGTCAGCATTTTCAATTGATGATACATGCTCTTGTATGCGTTCTCTAAGGGGTCTTGTCGACTCTCCTATATATTGACTCCCACATTTACATTGTATTAAATAAACAATATTTTTATCAGTACATCTAATTAGTTCATTAATTTTAAATTGTTTCCCTGTTGATGATGAGGTAAAACAAGTTGTTTTTTTGGAATATCTGTACGATTTACAAAGATTACAGGGATAAAATCCTCTTAAATCATTACCCAACAGGTCTTTATCTGATCTCTTTTTGGAATTACATACAGTGGGTGCTAATATACTCTTTAAATTATTTGTTTTTCTATACACAAAATGGGGGCGGTCAGATAACTGTTCACCTATACGATTATCTTGTTTCAAAATGTGCCAATGTTTGTGGAAGATGTTCTCAAGTAGTTTATGATTTGAATTGTATTTAGTTATATATGGGATTCTTAGATTAGTACATATCCTTGTCTCTTTTGATTTTGGTTGTAAGAGATCATCTCTATTGACATTCAGGGTCTTTTTTTCTGATCTCCTCTATTTTATCGCTTTCATACCCTCTTTCTAAAAATTTATTTTTTTAAATTTCAGATTGTTGAATGAAATCCTCATCTTTACTGCAATTTTTCTTTATTCTTAACATTTGGCCTACTTGGATATTAGCCTTCCAATTAGTATGGTGACAGCTTGTAGAATGTATGAAGTTATTGCAATCAACAGGTTTGAAAAATGTCTTTGTATGTATCTTATTGTTTTCAATCCGGATGTCTAAATCTAAAAATGTGAGATGTTCCTGACTCATTTCCTTAGTGAATTTAATGTTTAGGTTGTTTAAATTCATTCTTTCAAAAATTTTGTTAAATGATGTGTCTGAGCCGTTCCATATTATCAAGACATCGTCTATGTATCTCTTATAGAGGACTAGGTTTGCCTCCACCTCAGCCTCCTTCCAGAAACTAGTTTCCCAGAAGCCCATGAAAAGATTTGCATAGCTGGGGGCAAACCTAGTCCCCATTGCTGTTCCACACAGTTGTTCATAGAAGTATTTTTCAAATAAAAAATAATTATGTGTTAGGATAAATTTTATTCCCTCCAATATAAATTCTCATTGTACTTCTCTGATTTCTTAGTCTTCTAGTAGAAAGGACCTAACAGCATTTATGCCATCCTCATGGCTTATACATGTATATAAAGAAGTTACATCACAACCGATTAACCACATACCTTCTTCCCATTTAAAATTTTTCAATATCTTTAAAACTTCAGTTGAATCTTTTAAGTAGGAGTCTAATGATGTAACGTATTTTTGCAAATAAATGTCTATATACTGAGACATATTGGAAGTGATGGAATCTATCCCTGACACTATTGGTCTGCCGGGGTGATTTTTTATGCTTTTGTGGCCGTAATACTACTGATTACTTAGAGTGTCCTGACAGTCAGTGTGCCAACAGTGCTGTGCGCAGCGCACATAAATAATGTTTCACGCTGCTTCAATGTCATCCGGCCCTGCATGTGCTGAGCTCTCTGTGTAGCTGCCAACTGCCGGCCCACTGCCCAGGCGGCCCACCGGGATTTTTCCCGGTATCCCGGCAGCCCAATCCGGCCCTGCTCTGCACTGAATAAGATCACCTCCATATCGCTGAGGTAGAGGTGCAGAACCGGACATGCTCCTGGTAGGCATAGGTGCAGCAGCGGAAACAGGAGCAGCCATAACTTGCGGGACACTTTGGTCCAAATGTGCAGTGCGAGTCAGCAGGGTTTGCAGGGCTAGTGCAAATTGATCCAAGCGGTGATCTTGTACATCCATCCTGGAAATGATGGCAGGTAAAGGTGGATTATTAGCACCATCAGGATTCATGGCCTTTGCATAATGTCAAGGTGCCAGGAATCAGACTGAGACGAGAAGTGCAAAAATAATCACACCTTTATTAATAGCAAAAAATAATAAAAAGTTCACAAGTCAAATAACAAGCCAGGAATCAAAACCAGAGCTGGAAGTCAGACGAGCCGAGTCAGGAGCCAAAGCGAATAGTCAGACGAGCCGGAATCAGGAACAAGGAAAACAGCAGAGTCAGGAACAAGCCAGGGATCAGGAACCAGGAAGGACGTCAGGCAGCCAGGTAATACACAGGAACTCTCACAAACAGGTCTGAGACAATGCAAAGGCAAAGCATACTGAACAGAGGCCCTTTAAATAATAAGTGATGACATCACAATTCTGAGACTGCATCCTGTCTCACATGGATGATGCACACCAGTCTGGCCATAAAATGAAGTGCAGGAATTGAGCAGCATCCCCCACAATGCACCATAGTCAGGAAGAGAGGTGAGTAAAATGGCTGCCAGCAGCACATGGCAAACACAACATGGAAAAAACCCTGACACCTATCTATCAAGCCGTCAACTATGTTGCATTTGACGGCACCAATACGCTGGCCTAACATCGCCTAACATTGCGGCCGCGGACCAGAATAAGATCTCCATATTTATAACAAAAGCCAGCAAAAAGCCGCGCACCAAGTACGGGGCGATGCACAGCGGACTGTTGTTAACTAACAGTCAATGATCTCGCTGCTATTCGGCTTTTTCCCAACTTTATTTATACCCTGTCACTAAACATCGCCAATATACTAAAATGTTTAACCCCAATTCCGCTGCTCCCGGACCCCGCCGCAACTAAATAAAGTTTATAACCCCCATCTTGCCGCTCCCAGACACCACCGCAGCTAAATAAAAGTATTAACCACTAACCCGCTGCTCCCGGACCCCGCCGCAACTAAATAAAAGTATTAACCCCTATCCCGCTGCTCCAGGACCCTGCCGCAACTAAATAAAAGTATTAACCCCTAACCTTCCACATCACTACCACTTACTAAACCTATTAACCCTTAAACCGCCAGCCCCCCACATCGCCATAAACTAAATTAAGCTATTAACCCCTAAACCTAACAATTCGCTAACTTTACATTATAATTACCTCATCCCTATCTTATAATAAATTTAAACTTACCTGTAGAATTAAAATAAACTATATTAAACTATTAATTAACCTACCCTAACTATTATGTTAAAATTACATTAAACTACAAATTAAATTAACTATATTACATATTTAAAAACCTAACCCTACTCAAATTATTTAAATCTACAATTAAAAATTTACTAAGTTACAAAAAAATAACAACTAAGTTACAAAAAATAAAAAACACTGTTACAAAAAATAAAAAACACTGTTGCAAAAAATAAAAAAGAAATTATCAAATATTTTTACTAATTACACCTAATCTAATAGCCCTATCAAAATAAAAAAGCCCCCCCCCCAAAAAATTTTTTTAAAAAAACCTAGCCTACAATAAACGACCAATGGCCCTTAAAAGGGCCTTTTGTAGGGCATTGCCCCAAAGAAATCAGCTCTTTTACATGTAAAAATAAAATACAAAAACCCACCACCCACACAACCAACCCCCCAAATAAAAACCTATCTAAAAATCCTAAGCTCCCCATTGCCCTGAATAGGGCATTTGTATGGGCATTGCCCTTAAAAGGTCATTTAGCTCTTTTACTTCCCAAAGTCCCTAAGCTAAAATTAAAACCCACCCAATAAACCCTTTAAAAAAACCTAACACTAACCACCGACAATCCACTTACAGTTTTCGAAGACCGGATATCCATCTTCATCCAAGCGGCAGAAGTCCTCAGCGAAGCTGGCAGAAGTCTTCATCCAAGCAGGCAGAAGTCTTCATCCAGAGGGCATCTTCTATCTTCATCCATCCGGCGCGGGGCGGCTCCATCTTCAAGACATCCGGCGCGGAGCATCCTCTTCTTATGACGAATCTTGAAGAATGAAGTTTCCCTTTAAATTACATCATCCAAGATGGCGTCCCTTGCATTCCGATTGGCTGATAGAATTCTATCAGCCAATAGGAATTAAGAGGGAAAAAATCCTATTGGCTGTTGCAATCAGCCATTAGTATTGAGCTTTCATCCTATTGGCTGATCCAATCAGCCAATAGGATTGAGCTTGCATTCTATCGGAATGTAAGGGACGCCATCTTGGATGGTGTCATTTAAAGGGAAACTTCATTCTTCAAGATTCGTCATAAGAAGAGGATAGCTAGGGTAGGTTAATTAATAGTTTAATATAGTTTATTTTAATTCTATAGGTAAGTTTACATTTATTATAAGATAGGGATGAGGTAATTATAATGTAAAGTTAGCGGGTTGTTAGGTTTAGGGGTTAATAGCTTAATTTAGTTTATGGCGATGTGGGGGGCTGTCGGTTTAGAGGTAAATAGGTTTAGTAAGTGGTAGTGATTTGGGAGGCCAGGGGTTTAGGGGTTAATACATTTATTTAGGTTGGGGCAGGGTCCTGGAGCAGCGGTATAGGGGTTAATACTTTTATTTAGTTGCGGCAGGGTCTGGGAGCGGCGGGATAGGGGTTAATACTTTTATTTATTTGCGGCAGGGTCCGGGAGCAGCGGAATAAGGGTTAATACTTTTAGTTAGTTGTGGTGGGCTCTGGGAGTGGGGTTAATAACATTATGTAGGTGAGGGCGATGTCGGGGCGGCATATTAGGTGTGTTTAGACTTGGGGCTTATGTTAGGGTGTTAGATGTAAACGTTACTTGTTTTCTAACATAGAAATCAATGGGATATCTGGCAGCATCGAACATAAGCTTTCGATGCTTTCAGACTCCCATTGATTCCTATGGCATCTGCGGCCTTCAGGGTGGCGGATTGAAAACCAGGTACGCTGGGCCGGAATAGCCACAAGCGTACCTGTTAGAAGTTTGATAAATGGCAAAAGGTGTCAGATAGTGCCGAATTTGTATTTGGAACATCTGTAATGACGTAACCATCGATCTGTGTCGGATTGAGACCGTTGGATCGTATGTTACATCACAAATTTAACTTTTGCCGGTCTGTATGCTTTGATAAATGGGTCGAATCAAACTCGCCACAATTATCTTGCGGAATTCCAGCGTATTTGCGGTTGATGGCTTGATAAATATCCCTCTTTTATATAAAAGTTAACATCTAATTTATATAGATGATAAATTCTAGATGTGGTACATATCTAATGTTTGCAGAAGTATCAATGTTTTCATGAAAACACAATGACTATTCCCAGTTATTATTTAAATTATTAATTAATTTTCTGCCAAAATCGTTGCAATGCTTGCAACAAGTTTTATTGTATGGACTATTTTCCAATATTATCACTAAAGATGTCTTGCAATTGTTTTTCCTGGTTGTCACAAATCACCAAAAATGTAAGGTAGTATTCCAATTCATCAACTATGCAATTCATTGATGCCATTATTGTCTTTCAAAAAAAGAATATTGATAAGTATCCTAACATTTTCAATTCCTACTTGTGATTCTGAGAATTGCATTAACATGTCAACAATGAGGCTCTGTGGTCTTGTTCAGTTAAACCCTATAAACAAATGGCAAAGTGACACATCATCATAAATTGATACACTGTTTCATTGACATATTTCAGTTAACAAATGCAGTCAAATCACATTTATTTTAGCTAGAAAATAATATTATAGTGCTTAAGGTTTTAGTAGCTTTTTAACATTAAAAACAAACTAGGTGTGAACTGAGCACTTTAAATATGTAACATGTTAAACCCTCTGAGCTGTATATTTACATAATAATATGATTGTTTTTTATGTATTAACTAACAGCTAGATTATGAGTTTTGCGTTATGAGTAAAAAAGCAACGTTAAGGCTCATAACGCTGCTTTTTTACTACTGCTGCTATTATGAGTCTTGTAGGTACAGCTGTCCCGTACAATTTTTTGGCCGTACTGCAAATTAACTTACGCAATTTGCGTAAAGTCTTTTTTCAATGGGACTTCCATAGAGCGGGTATTGCAAGCTTTTTTTTTTAGGCCAAAAAATGAGCGGTACAGCCTATCCCACAAGATTCATAACGCATTCTAAAGTCAGTAGTTATGAGTTTTACCCTACAAAGCCGTAGCATAAAACTCATAACTAAAGTGCTAAAAAGTACACTAACACCAATAAACTACCTATTAACCCCTAAATCGAGGCCCTCTCACATCGCAAACACTAAAATAAAATTATTAACTCCTAATTTGCTGCTCCCGACATCGCCACCACTAGAATAAACATATTAACCCCTAAACCGCTGTACTCCCGCCTCGCAAACACTAGTTAAATATTATTAACCCCTAATCTGCCGCCCCTAACATTACCGCCACCTATCTACATTTATTAACCCCTAATCTGCCGCCCCCAACGTTGCCGCCCCCTATCTACATTTATTAACCCCTAATCTGCCGCCCCCAACGTTGCCGCCACTATACTAAAGTTATTAACCCCTAAACCTAAGTCTAACCCTAACACCCACTAACTTAAATATAATTAAAATAAATCTAAAGAAAGCCTATTAATAACTAAATAATTCCTATTTAGAACTAAATATTTACCTGTAAAATAAACCCTAAGCTAGCTACAATATAACTAATAGTTTATTTTTATTTTACAGGCAAGTATGTATTTATTTTAACTAGGTAGAATAGTTACTAAATAGTTATTAACTATTTAATAACTACCTAGCTAAAAAAAATACAAATGTACCTGTAAAATAAAACCTAACCTGTCTTACACTAACACCTAACCTTAAAGATATTTAAACTACTTACACCTAATCAAATTGGCATTAGGGATGGGCAAATTTAGTGAAAGTGTAATTCATTAGGTAGAATGATTAGTCCTGTGGACATTCATTTTAGACATTAGTTTTGGAAATCGAATGAAAATCCATTAAAGTGAAGGTAAACTTTGATGAATGAAAGCCTGTTTTTTAAAAATGCTATTAAAAACAGGGGCACTTTCATTCTTTAATGTTTAGAAAGCAGCCGTTTAGTTTAAAAACTTACCTTTGTTCTTTTCACAGCCAAAGCAGCTTCCCCCACACGGACATCCTCTCTTCACACGTCAGCAATGACTAATCAGGCTTCCTCCAATCAGGGCTTTCCCCCCAGGGGAGTCATTGCCTGAGGCCATGCCGTGATTGAGGATGCCAGATTAGTTATTGCTGACGTGTGAAGAGAGGATCTCCGGGTGGGGGAAGCTACTCAGGCTGTAAAAAGAACAAAGGTACGTTTTTAAACAAAACGGCTGCTTTATAAACTTTGATGAATGAAAGTGCCCCTGATTTTAATAGTTTTTTTAAAAAACGGGCTTTCATTCATCAAAGTTTACCTTCACTTTAATGGATTTTCATTCGATTTCCAGAACTAATGTCTAAAATGAATGTCCACAGGACTAATCATTCTACCTAATGAATTACACTTTCACTACATTTGCCCATCCATAATGCCAACATCAGATAAGATACCACTGTTGTAGACTATGTCATTATAATAGTATTATAAACACAATGCAGCAGTGCAGACGGTAAGGCCAGTCGAATACTTGGTTGCATTGGGAGAGGTAGCAGAAACAGCAAGATTCTTATGCCACTTTACAGATTACTAGTTATTTCTTATATAAATAAACTAGAAACTGTCTAAAGGAGGGCTACTAAAATGGAACACGGTCTAAAATATTATACATACAAAAAAGACTCTTTGATCTAAATATGCATAGTTTAGAGGAGAGAAGGAAAATAGGTGACATGATAGAAACCTTCAAATATATGAAAGAACTTAATAAAGTGGAAGCTGAAAGCATTTTCCACAAAAAAATAAATTCCAAAACAAGCGGTCACAATCTTAAGTTAGAGCGTAGCAGATTCAGGAGAAATGTGAGGAAGCATTTTTTTACAGAAAGGGTAGTGGAAACATGGAATAAGCTCCCATTAAAGGTGGTAAACACAGGGACTGTAAATGGATTAAAAAAATGTCTGGGACATGCATAAGGCTATCCTAAGGAAAAAATTAACATGTAATATGGGTAGACTTGATGGGCCTTTTTGGTTCTTATCTACTGTAAAATTCTATGTTTCTATAATGATGCTAATGAGTAAGCATAATATACACATATTTTTCTAAATATAGTCTGGGTAGATACACTAGCATAGAGCTATTACCAACATTCATGTTTAACTCAGTGTTTCTAACTTACGGCTAGATTACGAGTTTTGCGGTAAGAGGGGTGCCATGCTAACTGGCACTTTATTGTCACTGCTCACTTTTCTACAGCGCTGGTATTACAGGTTTTTATAAACCCGGCGTTAAAAGACAAGAAGTGAGCAAAGAGCAAAATTTTGTGTTCCATACCGCACTCCAATACCAGCGCTGCTTAAGTCAGAAGTGAGCTGGTTATATGTGTGGGGGAAGCTGCTTTGGCTGTGAAAAGAACAAAGGTAAATTTTTAAACAAAACGGCTGCTTTCTAAACTTTGATGAATGAAAGTGCCCCTGTTTTTAATAGTATTTTTTAAAAACGGGCTTTCATTCATCAAAGTTTACCTTCACTTTAAAATCTGATAATCAAATGTTATTTACGGCTTTCCAATGTTGCTTTCTTTTTTGAATGTTCAAAATTAGATCGAATATCCACATTAGAAATTTCAAATGTAACATTTAATTTAACAAATACAATTCAGTTCAACGGTTCATGTGGCAGGGAATTTAGTAAATTGATACATAATAGATACAAATATATCAATTCAAATGTTTCCATTTCAAATATTGCATAATTTGAATACTACATTTAAGGAAAATATTAGAAATACTATTACAAATATATGGATTTGAATTTTAATATTTCAAATATTGCATAATTTGAATCAAATTATTAGAAAAAATTGAATAGAATATTACTTTTTAAAAAAGCATTCAAAGCAAACTAACAAATGTATTAAAATTCATTTCATTTTTCAAATGTTGCAAAACATTCACCCATCCATAGTTGGCATATAACTAATGGGGGGGCTGCAGGGCTATTATATCTCTTCAGAAGTCCGATAATCTCATCGATTTCTTTACAATCACTCATTGGTCATTCAGTAATATTGTGAGAAACGCTGGCAGCCATAGCTGCAAGACTTTCATTTCAGACTGTAATCATTTATTAAACCTAGATTATATTAGCATAAATAAAATATGCAGTTTACTGCTATAATTATAGTTGCATTAAGTACATGTACTGTAATACGTCTTAGTTCAATGAATGCATTGCATTGCTTTCCTATCTAACAAAGTGTATTTTAAAATGATATTAATAAATTAGATACAAATTATTATTTTTTACATTCCTGACATAAAAAACTACTATATAAATATTTATAGATCTGGTTGGTTTTAGCCTGTTGAATGTTTCATACTTAGAACCAATGCTAATTCGATATGATTGGCTTTATGTAAGCAGATATCCTATAAAACTAAAGCTCTTTTGCAGCGTTGACATGTCTAATGCTCAGAATAAAATAGAGTTTCCTGCTTTAGCCATAGTTGGTACCTAAAATAGCATTAAGAAATTATAGTCGTCATAACATTGAATTCAGAAGACTTCAAACAGTCTCCTAATAAAGCCATTAGACAGGTGTGTTATCTACAAACTTTCTATTGAAGCCATCCTATAGACCCCAGCCCATATATTGGTTATTGTTTATTTCCCCTAATTGTTAATTGAAAATATAAAACTCACCCTTCTTCATTAATAATTAAAGGGTTGCTAAAATAATTTTATATATATAAATGATATATCTCAGGGATGGCCAACATGTGGCCCAAGGGTCTCATATGGCCATCTGCATTAGTCTTTGTAGCCCCTAGGACTATGCTTTGAGATGGCAAAAACAAACAGAGGCTACACTGCAACCTTATATATATCCCCTCTGCCTCTGGACATTTTTAGAAGTATATTTTTTTTTTGGGTGTTACTAGTCATACATTTATATGCATCCCTTAAAGGGCCACTGTAAGTAAATATTTTCTATGCCTGTTACTAACTAACTACCCCAAATACGCTTTTTATCAATAGCATTTCATTAACATATCTCTACCGTATATCAGAAATCTTGTCTGCAAATTTAATTGTTTTCCAAACCCACTCCGTGGGTATCCTTTGCTCTGTACCAATCCGTTTACAATACCTAGGTTTCAAAATGGCGCTTTAAACACAAAGTTATTGGTTTAAGTATTTTGAACATGCAGTGCTGAAAATAGTGGGCAGGATAACGTGACATGATCGGCGAATAAAAGATATAACTTTTAGAATGTTATGAAACTTCGTTTTGGAGAAAATATAGGTCAGTAGGTTTTAATTAATGTTTATTAACTTTAATATGTTAGTTGTTTAGCTTAAAAATTATAACAGAAAGTAATCCTTTAAGGCTTCCAAAATATTGACATGCGGCCCCTGTGTGGCCATCACTGGTATATCTCATTGATTAAGCACTGCCTTAACCCCTTAATGACCGGACCATTTTTCAATTTTCTTACCCTTAATGACAATGGCTATTTTTACATTTCTGCTGTGTTTGTGTTTAGCTGTAATTTTCCTCTTACTCATTTACTGTACCCACACATATTATATACCGTTTTTCTCGCCATTAAATGGACTTTCTAAAGATACCATTATTTTCATCATGTCTTATAATTTACTACAAAAAAAATAATAAAATATGAGGAAAAAATGGGAAAAAACACACTTTTTCTAACTTTGACCCCCAAAATCTGTTACACATCTACAATCACCAAAAAACACCCATGCTAAATAGTTTCTAAATTTTGTCCTGAGTTTAGAAATACCCAATGTTTACATGTTCTTAGCTTTTTTTGCAAGTTATAGGGCCATAAATACAAGTAGCACTTCGCTATTTCCACACCACTTTTTTTCAAAATTAGCGCTAGTTACATTGGAACCCTGATATCTGTCAGGAATACCTGAATATCCCTTGACATGTATATATTTTTTGTTATAAGACAACCCAAAGTATTGATCTAGGCACATTTTGGTATATTTTATGCCACCATTTCACCGCCAAATGCGAGCAAATAAAAAAAAAACTTTACATTTTTCACAATTTTAGGTTTCTCACTGAAATTATTTACAAACAGCTTGTGCTATTATGGCACAAATTGTTGTAAAAGCTTCTTTGGGATCCCCTTTGTTCAGAAATAGCAGACTTATATGGCTTTGGCACTGATTTATGGTAATTAGAAGGCCGCTAAATGCTGCTGCGCACCACACGTAAATTATGCCCAGCAGTGAAGGGGTTAATTAGGTAGGTTGTAGGGAGCTTGCAGGGTTAATTTTAGCTTTAGGGTAGAGATCAGCCTCCCACCTGACACATCCAACCCCCTGATCCCTCCCAAACAGCTCTCTTCCCTCCCCCACCCCACAAATGTCCCCACCATCTTAAGTACTGGCAGAAAGTCTGCCAGTACTAAATAAAAGAAGTTTTTTGTTTTTTTTATAAAAAAAATATAATATTTTAGCTGTGATGGACTCCTGCCTTAGCCCCAACCTCCATGATCCCCCCCCCCCAGCTCTCTAACCCTCTCCCCTATCTAATTGCGGCCATCTTGGGTACTGGCAGCTGTCTGCCAGTACCCAATTTGCCCCAAAAACAAGTGTTTTTTGTTCTTTTGCTTTTTTTTATTTTTTCTGTAGTGTAGAAGCCCCCCACAATACCCCTATCCCCCTCCCCCTCCCAGATCCTTTTATATTATTTTTAAAAAAAATATTTTCCCCCCCCCCTCTTCCCTCCTCATTGGTGTCAGTGTCAGTGCCAGCTAATGCGCGATCGCGCGCACGCGCGCACATGCACGCGCACGCGCGCTCCCGGCACCCGGCGTGCACATTGCACTTCTAGGAACCGGATGCCGGGTAGCGATGGGCCGCCCACCCGCCTCCCTGTTACGCTCCCACCCACCAACGAACCGGCACCATCGCTACCGGTGCCGAGAGGGCCACAGAGTGGCTCTCTCTGCATCGGAGTCTTCTAAATGGTATTGCAGGATGCCTCCATATGGAGGCATCACTGCAATACCCTGAGAGCTGCTGGAAGCGATTGTGATCGCTTCCAGCACTCTCTTAGACAACTGACGTACCAGGTACGTCCATTGTCATTAACTGTTAGTTAATGCATGACGTACCTGGTACGTCAGTTGTCATTAAGGGGTTAAAGGGACAGTCAAGTTCAAAAAAACTTTTTTTATGATTTAAATAGGGAATTTAATTTTAAACAACTTTCCAATTTACCTTTATCACCAATTTTGCTTTGTTTTCTTGGTATTCTTATTTGAAAGCTAATTCTAGGAGGTTTATATGCTAATTTCTTAGACCTTGAAGACTGCCTCTAATCTGAATGCATTTTGACCACTAGAGGGCATTAGTTCATGTGTTTCATATAGATAATATTGGGTTCATGCACGTGAAGTTACCCTGGAGTGAGCACTGATTGGCTAAAAAGCAAGTCTGTCAAAAGAACTGAAATAAGGAGGCAGTCTGCAGAGGCTTAGATAAAAGGTAATCACAGAGGTAAAAAGTGTATTTATATAATTGTGTTGGTTATGCAAAACTGGGGAATGGGTAATAAAGTGATTATCTTTCTTTTTAAGCAACAAAAATTCTGGTATTGACTGTCCCTTTTAGAGAAACTGCAACCAAATAGATGTAAATGAGCTTAAACAATTACTATGTAGTAGGGTCATTCAGGATTATGTCCCTCATCTCCAGCAGTGGGGAAAAAAAACACAGGGCTAGATTACAAGTGGAGCTAAAAAATATTAGTGCTATTGAGCGATAACATCGCTCAAGTTAAATCAATAATGCTCCTATTCTTGCGCTCATATTACAAGTTAAAGCTAAAATGTGCAAAAGACACGCTAACATCTGGAAGTCAAACAACGCTGCTGTGATAACTCCCTTTCCACATACACTTTTATGAGGCACGTTACAAAAGCTTCTTCTGTCTTTCTCTTGTTCGCCAACCTTAAAGTGCGATGGGACAACTGCGCGAAAGCCAAAGGTACATAAAGAAATATTTCAAAGACCTTTTTTCTTCACTTACAAGAGTATTTTTTAATATATATATATATATCTATATGTTGATGTGTGTTTGCACATATATATCTGACATATTGCTTCAGACCTGAGGATATAAAAAGTCAACACACCCCTGTTAAAATGTCAGGTTTCTGTGATGTAAAAAAATGAGACAAAGATAAATAATTTCAGAACTTTTTCCACCTTTAATGTGACCTATAAACTGTACAACTCAGTTGCAAAACAAACTAAAATCTTTTAGGTGGAGGGAAGTAGAAATAAAAAAACTAAAAAAATATGGTTGCATAAGTGTGCACACCCTAAAGTAATACTTTGTTGAAGCACCCTTTGATTTTATTACAACACTCAGTCTTTTTGGGTATGAGTTTTTCAGCATGGCACATCTTGACTTGGCAAGATTTGCCCACTCTTCTTTGCAAAAACACTCTAAATCTGTCAGATTGTGAGGGCATCTCTTGTGCACAGCCCACTTAAGATAACCCCACAGATTTTCGATTGGATTCAGGTCTGGGCTCTGACTCGGCCATCCCAAAACTTTAATCTTCTTTTGGTGAAGCCATTCCTTTGTTGATTTGGATGTATGCTTTGGGTCGTTGTCATGCTGAAAGATGAAGTTCCTCTTTATGTTCGGCTTTCTAGCAGAAGCCTGAAGGTTTTGTGCCAATATTGTCTGGTATTTGGAACTGTACATAATTCCCTCTACCTTGACTAAGGCCCCAGTTCCAGCTGAACAAAAACAGATCCAAAGCATGATGCTGCCACCAAAATACTTCACTGTGGGTATGGTGTTCTTTTGGTTATATGCAGTGTTGTTTTTGCGCCAAACATATCTTTTGGAATTATGGACAAAAAGTTTAATCTTGGTTTCATCAAACCAGAACACCTTTTGCGACATGCTTTTGGGAGACTTCAGATGTGTTTTTGCAAAATTTAGCTGGGCTTGGATCTTTTTTTTTCATCAGAAAAGGCTTCCGGCTTGCCACTCTACCCCAAAGTGCAGAAATATGAAGAACAATTTTGGAGGGACGTCCAGTTCTTGGTAATGTCACTGTTGCACCATATTTTCTCCTGTTGATGATGACTGTCTTGACTGTGTTCCATGGTATATCTAATGCCTTGGAAGTTCTTTTGTACCATTCTCCTGACTGATACCTTTTAACAATGAGATCCCTCTGATGCTTTGGAAGCTCTCTGTGGACCATGGCTTTTGCTGTAGGTTGTGACTAAGAAAATGTCAGGAAAAACCTACTAGAACAGCTGAACTTTATTTGGGGTTAATCAGAGGCATTTTAAATGATGGCAGGTGTGTACTGACTCCTATTTAACATGATCTTGAATGTGATTGCTCAATTCTAAACACAGCTACATCCCCAGTTATACACTTATGCAACCATATTATTTGTTTTTTATTTTTACTTCCCTCCACCTAGAAGTTTCAGTTTGTTTTTCAATCAAGTTGTACAGTTTATGGGTCACATTAAAGGGACATTAAACACTTTGAGATGGTAATATAAAATGATAAATTGTATATAATAAAACAACTCTGCAATATACTTTCATTATTTATTTTGTCCTATTTGCCTGTAATTCCATTCTGAAATTGTGAGCTTTTCAGTTCCTGTTAGAAATGGAAGTGCAGAACACTGTTAAATCCAGCACAACCATTGGCTGCACACTCTAATGACCTATGTATAACTGTCCCTAATTGGCCACAGCAGAGAAGGTAACACAAGTTACAACATGGCAGCTCCCAGTGTTTTATAGACACTAAAACTTTACACTTATTTTGTCACTTTTTAAACAACTAATGAAACTTTAAAAAAGGCATCTACATGTTAGTCATGGACTAATCTTTTCTTTGAATGCATCATTCTATCTAGCATGTATTTAGTGTTTAATGTCCCTTTAAAGGTGGAAAAAGTTCTGAAATGATTTATCTTTGTCTCATTTTTTTACATCACAGAAACCTGATGTGTGTAGACTTTTCTTTTTATATCCACTGTATATATATGCAACAAACACTGTGGGGGACTTTAAAAATGCATGGGACAAGCATAGGGCTATCCTACGAACTAGATAAGTTTATACTGTTAGGTAAGGTGGGGCAGACTTGCTGGGCCTATGGCTCTTATCTGCCGTCAATATCTATGTTTCTATGTTTCTATGTTTCTATATATATATATATTGTTTAGATATTTATAGACACAAAATAGAAAGAAAGGGGGCTATTGATGCCTAACTACAAAAATGTCATAGCTGCACAGAACATAAGTAAACATATAGTTTATTGTAACATCCCAAAACCTAAACCACAAAAATCTTATATATTCCCCAGAGAAACAGTCTACTGACCGGCCAGTAAACTTTTATTCACACTGCGTTTTTCTATTATTTTATCTTGTCCGCTAATCATTTATTTATAAAATATTTTACCAGGATGGATACATTGAGATTTCTCTCGTTTTCAAGTATGTCCTGGGATCATCATAACAGGGCTTATTTAAAGTATGTAGATGTGCAGTCATAATTTATTCGCTATATTGAATCATGTCCACCCTGCATCGCTGAATGCCGACAGCATACGCTGTCGGCATTTAACATTGCACAAGCATTTCGGGTAAACTGCTTGTGCAATTCTGCCCCCTGCAAATTCACGGTCAATCAGCCTCAGAGCTAGCAGACAAATTAAAGGGACAGTTCACCCAAACATTTTCTCCCATTTAAATTGTCCCCAATGTTCCATTTTGCCTGCTGGAGTGTATTAAATTGTTTACAAGTAGCTCCTTTACCCCTATTTTGGCCTTTGAAATAGCTGATTTAGCTTGTTGTTTCCCAACCTATACTGAAAGTGTTGATACTGGAGTATAGGCTATTGAATAGCCTAAGTAAACACAGCCAGCAGAAGAGATTACACTCACAGTGGGGTGCAGGATAGTTAAGTAATAAAATGATAATTTTCCATTGTTCTCTCTTTGTATAGAGCTTTAGTTTTCCAGACAAATATAAGATAAATAAGCAAGTCTGTGTACACAAAGTAATAACATAATGATATCTGATATTACCTGAAGCTCAACCCATTGTAATAGGCTGTGGTTTAAAATCACAAACCCAGCTACTTCATATAGACAAATAAACCTGAAAATGCAATTTCTCATACATTTTATACTCCGCAGCTGGTATAACAAGTCATTGGAAATACATTAATATAAAAACAATTTTACAGTGTACTGTCCCTTTAAGGAGCAGAGGTCTTAAAACCGCTGTTTCTTAACTCCTGTGTCCAGCAAGCCTAAAGGCTTGGGCGGAAACAGAAACATTGGGGCACATTCGGCCGTTAAATCAAAGTTTTGTTAACAACTGTTAATATTGAGTTCTAGTGCATTGCAGTTCCCTTTTGCCACAAAGTTAAATGTAAAGAAACACAAAAACACCAAATAAAATATTTAATTAGCATAACAACAAAATATGCATTTTAAATTATTATATACATTTCTTATTTTTCCGGGTAATCCTGTAATTTATCTCTGTAATCTCTGAAATTTATGGTAAATAGGTAAATATACCATACTTAAAGGCACAGTGCTCTATAAAGTTGTCCTCTTTATGTGTTTCAAGTTACTTATACCAGCAGCTGAGTATAAACTATGATAAATTGCTCATTTAGGCTTATTTTTTCATATGAAATAGATGGTTTTGTTCTTTGATTCCACAACCCATTAAACTCAACTTAGTTTGCAGTTTAATCAGATCTCATAATCACATTCTATACACAGAAATGTTTTGTCTGCTGACTGTGTTTACATAGCTTTCCTTTAACCAATACTTAAGTACTGAAATTCTCAGCATGTGTGTGGATACCAAAGGCAAAACTAGCTATATGAAATGTCAAAATAAAGGCAAAGGAGTTATTTGTAGATATGTGCATTTGTTAACTGAATGAATATCCAAATGAATGCACCAATGAAATTTAAAGAAAACTAAAAAATGATGACAAAATTCAACAGCATTAATTTGTTTTCTTTAAATTACCTTTAAGGGGTTAAATATTTACCTTTAGTCCGCTTTATGTGATAAAGGCTACTAAAAGACTTATTTGGGATCCAGCAGCCTCAGGGAATACAATGGGGTCGATTTATCAAGCTTCGTATGGAGCTTGATTCAGCTTTTAAGGCTCGCCGGATACAGGAGTTAAGAAGCGGCGGTCTTAAGACCGCTACTCTTTAACTCATCCGCCACCTCTGAGGCGGTGGACAGCAATCTGCCCGATTACATGCGATCGGGTTGATTGGCCGCAAATCTGCAGGGGGCGGCATTGCACAAGAACTGTTTGTGCAATGATAAATGCCAACAGTGTATGCTGTCTGCATTTATCAATGTGCAGCGGACATGATCCGCTACAGTGAATCATGTCCACTCGCACTTTCATAAATCAGTCCAATATCTCAAATTCATGTGCTGAAATTCACAGGTTCAAACCACACTGCAGAAGTTAAGGGGATACTAAACTCAAAATTGTTTTAAGAAACTTTCTAATTTACTCCTATTATCAATTGTTCTTTGTTCTCTTGCTATCGTTATTTGAAAAGCAGGAATCTAAGCTAAGGAGCAGGCCCATTTTTGGTTCAGCACCCTAGATAGTGCTTGCTGATTGGTGGCTACATTTAGCCACCAATCAGCAAGGAGAACCCAGGTGCTGAACCAAAAATTGGCTGGCTCATAAGCTTAGATTCCTGCTTTTCAAATAAAGATAGCAAGAGAACAATTGATAATAGGAGTAAATTAGAAAGTTGGTTAAAATTGCATGCTCTAACTGAATCATAAAAGAACAAAAAAAAGGGTTCAGTATCCCTTTAAATATTTTCTTTGTATTTGTTTCTTCCATTTTATTCAATATTTGTGTGTTACTGCTCATTGAGAAATTATCAAAATTTGCAAAAAACTTGCAGCTCATGTAATATAGTAAAATAGTGTGTGCAATAAGGAACATTTTAAGTTATATAGCAAAAATGTACATTTATTACACTGTAGCTGAACAGTCCCATTATGCTATTGAATGTAATGTCCTTAGAAGTAAATTTGTTTTAAGTAGTTCCTTTTGTTGACCCAGCAACATCCTCCGCAGTCATTGTGAAGCGCTTATATTTAGTCCTGAATGACTACAGCAAATTATATCAAATAAATACTGTATATGCCAGATAGTTTTGGTGGGATGTATCACTGAGCCACTCTGGAATTGCAAAACTTTTTTTTATATCACTAACTAAAAAAAAAAACAGTTTTAATACAATTAAATAAAATCATTTTATTTGGAATGCTGTTGTGTATGTATGTATATGTGTGTATATATATATATATATATATATATTTATTTTTAGTGAATGTCAATTTTGATGCTAAAGTGCCCGGTTTTTAAAAATTCTATTAAAAACAGGGGCACTTTAATTCATCAAAATTTACATTTCACTCCTGTTGTGAAAATAAACTTATCTTTTAAACTTGACAGCTGCTCCAGCTTCTCCCGGTCGTCGCAAGCCATTTCTGACGTCAGAAATGATGGATAGGTCATCCTCCAATCACGACTTCCTCCCCAGGGGAATCAGTGTCTAATTCAATGCCGTGATTGGAGGAAGCCGGATTCCTCATTTTAGACCCAGGAAGAGGCTTTGAGATGGGTGGAGGAAGCTGGAGCGGCTGTCAAGTTTAAAAGGTAAGTTTTTATTTAAAACAGCAGGAGTGAAATGTAAATTTTGATGAATTAAAGTGCCCCTGTTGTTAATTGAATTTTTAAAAACCGGGCACTTTAGCATCAAAATTGACATTCACTTTAATATTCTTATACTTTTGTTTTATTTGGAATGCAATTTCTTAATTGCTAAAATGTGTGTGCATTGTGTGTGTGTGTGTGTGTATATATATATATATATATATATATATATATATATATATATATATATATATATATATATATATATATATATATATATATATATATATAATTTTAAATATTCTCATACTTTTGTTAGTGTTTTTCTATGATATTCTAAAAAGAAAATGTGTTGCTCCATGGAAACAATAGTTTCCAGCTATATACATTTTCAGTAAAATGATATAGTATTTTTCTTTTATTAAATGCACGAAAAAAGCTGTTTGGTGGAAAAATTCCATTTTAGCTGGCATGCAATGCAGTTTACGAGTGCCATCATAGCTTTGAAGGGAGGACACAGAATTAATTTTAGATAGAATTTAAGGCCTGGAATGCTGCCATTACACATGTCAAAAGACTTATACTGATAATTCTTTTTATAGCAAAGCTCATTACTGAAGCCAAGCAACTTGTTTGTAGATTTATTGGGCTTTATTGACCAGATTAAACAGTACTGGCATTGCAATGCTGTCCACATTAGGAACTATGGCACAAAATTAAAAGGAGGTTAAAACAAAAAACTCACTATGTTAAGAAATAAACTATATGATGTCAAATAGAATCTATCATTGATCCTTTTCATTAAACACTATCTGAATAATGCAAGTCTTTAAATAGGTATATGAATATAAAGCAAACCAAAAATGAATGGTTCTTTAATGCTTGTTATATTCTTAGCATATTATTATTTCTGACAAATTGATTCATACTTGTTTTAATGATATATGTGTTAAATCTCTTTGACAACACTTAATTTAACAGAATTTCATGTTAAAGCTGTCATTTAGATACTGTTATTAGCTTTAATATTTCTTCCTAACATGTGGTCTCATGTATGATTAATTATGTTTGGTAGTGAGAGCTTCATATATCTTGCACCTGTATTACTCTGAGTTTGATATCAAATTGGTTGAATAATTGACCAATCTACCTATCAAATCTAGAGGTTCATGTGACTTCTTATTTAAAGGAGGAGATTTTATCCTATTCAATTTGTAGGGTTGCCAGGTGTCCAATATTCAACCTGGGACAGTCCAGTATTTCAGCAGGCTGTTAGTAAAGTCTATACAAAAATACTGCACAATTAAATGTCCAGTTTTTTAAAGTTAAAGTGGCAGCTAAATTTTAAAGGTCTGTTATGATTCTGTGAATTGAAATGATGGCCCAGAATGCAATTATACATGTATATCTACTACTTGTGAACTGCTGGTGCAATGCCGCCCCCTGCAGATTTGCGGCCAATCGGCCGCTAGCAGGGGGTGTCAATCAACCCGATCGTATTCAATCTGGTTGATTTCTGGCTATGTCTGACCGCCCCCTCAGAGCAGGCAGACAGGTTATGGAGCAGCGGCCTGGAGGCTCGCTGGAAACAAGGGGCATCAAGCTTTATGTGATAAATTGCATGTTCTCATTAGATCATGCAACATTTGTGTCACTGATCCTAGCTTGCAAGAGGATCAAGGCCAGTGAGCCAGTCATGAACTGCAGACAAGGGGCATAATTGCTGGGTCTGGGTAGGTTGCTATTGGAGCATGATTTGTTCAATCCTGTGCTGGGCAGCCATGGTCCTAGGTTGTGAGATTTTCACAAAGATCACTGAATTAACCAGCATTCATTCTGCACTCCATTACATGGCATCATTGTACCCTGTTACTGTCTGTCATGACTATGGAGCTGCACTATATCATTTTGTACAGACATTTTAATAAAATGTGAGGCTATACAGATTCAGCACCAAAGCATAGTTCTACATGCATTAAATCTTACACAGACACTGAAATGAATCCGAAAGCAGCAGGCATACTGGTACTTTATCTACACTGCTACATATAATGAAGATATTGTTTCAAAACATTCGTATTTAGTTCTTCCATTTCAAACAAACAAACAAAACAAACTACAATATATGTCAATAAAAAGCTGGGGAGATTAAATTGAAAAGACTGAGCGTATCATAACTAATATTACTGATTAAGGGAAAATGATAGCGCAATTAGTCATCACTGCTCAAAGAATAAGCCATGTTTTACATTTACATAGAAACATAGAATTTGTTTGCAGATAAGAACCATAGGTCCAATAAGTCTGTCCATATGTCCGATAAAGTGTAAGCGTGTATTTGAAATGATTGGTTTTGCCCATTGAAACCACAACCCATTGTTCTCATGGTCATGCTATTCAAATGGACTGGGCCTGCTTATCTTATGACTTTCTCTCTATGCACAAAGGTCAATACTTATGGGTGGTGGTTTAAATTAGTACAACCAGATATTTTAATTGCAAGAGCATAAAAGTATAAAAGAGCAATATCAAGTGCATTTAGTACTCTGGAACTGGTATAAAAAGTCATTGGGAGCATAAGGGAAAATACAATTTACAGAACATTTTTCCTTTTAGAGGGACAGTAAACACCTTGTAATAACAAGATTTTTCTGCATTACTAGGCGAGTTTGAAAATTATTTGAAAGCATTATCACCTTGTTAACTGCAATTTATTTTTAGTAGACTCCACTATTCCAGACTTGTTACTAGACACTGCTAGCCACTGTCATTTGTAAGCTCTTCATTGTTTTGCAGTTCCTTATGTAAGGAGTTTAAACTTTAGCTTTCATTCCCAGCAATACAAATTTTACCCTTATTTAGTAATGATGACAGACACATTTTTGGAGTTAGAAAAGGTCACGTATTTATTAGTTAAAACAGTATTAATTGCCTTTATAGCCAAATTTGGGCGATCCTCTTAAACTGTCAAATCATAACAGATCATAACAAATCATAGCAGATCATAACAGATTAACAATTGAATGCATGAGCATTGTAAAGAAATAGGCAGACTCGCGTAACCAAGAAGTGTGACCTAGCTCAACTCAGGGGTGTAAAACATGGCAATTAAAAGGCCGAAAGGTTTGCAGACCAGGAGAGCATATGAGTTTGACCGACAGACCACCACTTAATGTTCCTGTACCCTATAGACCTCCCCCATTATCACCATAACCATGTGCCAGGCCGCAATATTTCACTGCATAGTGTGACAGTTAACATAAACCATGAGAAATTACTTGCAATCAACTGGCTCTGACCGACAGACCATAAGCCGATTTCATGCCACATGGCATTATAGCCCTTAATGGGCAAAAAGCATGGGTGGTCTTATATTGAATGGCAGAATCACCATAGCATTTGCCCCTAGCCCTGTTGATTGCTCCATACGATGTGACCTCTTTGTTGTGGCTATACCACAGGCTAAATCAGCTATTTCAAATGCTGAAATAGGAGTAAAGGAGCTACTTGTAACCAATTTAATACACTCTAGCAGGTAAAAAGGATAATTGGGAATCATTTAAAGGGGAGAAAGTTTTTGGGTGAACTGTCTCTTTAATATAACTGTGTTGGTTATGCAAAACTGGGGAATGGGTAATAAAGAAATGATCTATCTTTTAAAACAATAACAATTCTATGGTAGAATGTCCCTTAAATTCCCATGAACTGAAACATACTATTTTTATATTGAGAATATATTTGGGTATGAGTCAGACCCGGACATGCAAATGTCTGGGTTTGGTGGAAAACAGCCACAGCAAAAAAAGGTTTTGTGCATTTGCAGTTATTTCTCTGTGTGTGTGTGTGTGTGTATGTGTGTGTTTTGTGTGGGAGTGGGTATGTGTGTGTAATATAGAAACATAGAATTTGACAGTAGATAAGAACCAAAAAGGCCCATCAAGTCTACCCATATTTCATCTTACTTTTTCCTTAGCATAGCCTTATGCATGTCCCAGGCATTTTTAAATTCCTTTACAGTCTTTGTGTTTACCACCTCAAATGGAAGATTATTCCATGAATCCACCAACGTTTCTGTAAAAAAATGCTTCCTCAAATTTCTCCTGAATCTACTACCCTCTAACTTTAGATTGTGACCCCTTGTTTTGGCATTTATTTTTTTGTGGAAAATGCTTTCAGCTTCTATTTTAAGTCCCTTCATATATTTGAAGGTTTCTATCATGTTACCTCTTTCCCTTCTATCCTAAACTATACATATTTAGATCATAGAGTCTTTCTTTGTACGTTTTATATTTTAGACCATGTACCATTTTAGTAGCCCTCCTTTGGACAGCTTCTAGTTTATTTATATTTTTCTGAAGATATGGGGGTCGATCCGGTAAAAATCGTCGCCCGCAAAAGCTGGCGACGCCAATATTTGCGCGGGTTTGGTATCCTATATACAGCGTAACCTAGAAGTTACGCGCGTATATTTCTGCCGCCGCCCGTAGTTTTTTGGGCCATAGGCAGGTATACCAAACCCGCGCAGTTTGGTATCCAATATACAGCGTAAGGACTTACGTGGCGAAAATGGAGAAATCTTACTCCATTTTCACATCTCCACAAAAAGCAGCCGTAAGAAGCCTTACGCTGACTATTGGAGCCCCGTAACTCCCTAAACTGGCTGCTAAAATAAACCTAACACCTAACGCATGCGCAATGTCTATCTCCCTGTCAACCGCAATCCCCCGCCGCAATCCCTAATAAAGTATTTAACCCCTAAACCGCCGCCATCTACATAAACTAACCCCCTACTGTGAGCCCCTAAAACCGCCACCATCTAACTGATCTATTCCCTAATGTGAACCCCTAAAACCGCCACCATCTAACTGATCTATCCTCTAATGTGAACCCCTTACACCGCCGCCATCTATATTAAAATTATTAACCCCTAATTTTATCTACCTACCCTGCCGCCAGCTATATTATCTATATTAACCCTAAGTATATTATAGTTAATATAGTTATTACATAATATATATTAACTATATTAACCCTAATTATATTAGGGTTAATATAGTTACTATAGTATTTATATAAACTATATTAACTCTAACCCTAACACCCCTAACTAAATTCTTATTAAATAAATCTAATTCATATTATAAACTAAAATATTCCTATTTAAATCTAAATACTTACCTATAAAATAAACTCTAAGATAGCTACAATGTAATTAATAATTACATTATAGCTATGTTAGGGTTTATATTTATTTTACAGGTAAATTGTTAATTATTTTAACTAGGTATAATAGCTATTAAATAGTTATTAACTATTTAATAGCTACCTAGTTAAAATAATTACCCAATTACCTGTAAAATAAATCCTAACCCAAGTTACAAATACACCTACACTATCAATAAATTAAATAAACTACAAATATCTATCTAAAAATACAATTAAATAAACTAAACTAAATTACAAAAAAACAAACACTAAATTACAAAAAATAAAAAAAAGATTACAAGGTTTGTAAGCTAATTACACCTATTCTAAGCCCCCTAATAAAATAATAAAGTCCCCCAAAATAAAAAAATTCCCTACCCTATTCTAAATTAAAAAAAGTTCAAAGCTCTTTTACCTTACTAGCCCTTAAAAGGGCCTTTTGTGGGGGCATGCCCCAAAGAAAACTGCTCTTTTGCCTGCAAAAAAAAACACAATACCACCCCCCAACATTACAACCCACCACCCACATACCCCTAATCTAACCCAAACCCCCCTTAAATAAGCCTAACACTACCCCCCTGAAGATCTCCCTACCTTGTATTCACCCAGCCGGGCCGAACTCCTCATTTGATCCAGGCAATGTGTTCCAGCAAGCGGCAGTGAAGTCTTCTTCCATCCGGGCGATGTCTTGAAGCAAGCGGCAGAGAGTCTTCTTCCATCGGCGACGTCTTCAAGCAAATCGGCATCTTCAATCTTCTTTCTTCGCTCCTCCGCCGCGGAGCACCCTTCCGGCACGACGACTTCCCGACGAATGAGGTTCCTTTAAATGACGTCATCCAAGATGGCGTCCACCGAATTCCGATTGGCTGATAGGATTCTATCAGCCAATCGGAATTAAGGTAGAAAAATCTGATTGGCTGATTGAATCAGCCAATCAGATTCAAGTTCAATCTGATTGGCTGAACCAATCAGCCAATCGGATTGAACTTGAATCTGATTGGCTGATTCAATCAGCCAATCAGATTTTTCTACCTTAATTCCGATTGGCTGATAGAATCCTATCAGCCAATCTGAATTCGGCGGACTCCATCTTGGATGACGTCATTTAAAGGAACCTCATTCGTCGGGAAGTCGTCGTGCCGGAAGGATGCTCCGCGGCGGAGGAGCGAAGAAAGAAGATTGAAGATGCCGATTTGCTTGAAGACGTCGCCGATGGAAGAAGACTCTCTGCCGCTTGCTTCAAGACATCGCCCGGATGGAAGAAGACTTCACTGCCGCTTGCTGGAACACATCGCCTGGATCGGATGAGGAGTTCGGCCCGGCTGGGTGAATACAAGGTAGGGAGATCTTCAGGGGGGTAGTGTTAGGCTTATTTAAGGGGGGTTTGGGTTAGATTAGGGGTATGTGGGTGGTGGGTTGTAATGTTGGGGGGTGGTATTGTGGGTTTTTTTGCAGGCAAAAGAGCAGTTTTCTTTGGGGCATGCCCCCACAAAAGGCCCTTTTAAGGGCTGGTAAGGTAAAAGAGCTTTGAACTTTTTTTAATTTAGAATAGGGTAGGGAATTTTTTTATTTTGGGTGGCTTTATTATTTTATTAGGGGGCTTAGAATAGGTGTAATTAGCTTAAAAATCTTGTAATCTTTTTTTTATTTTTTGTAATTTAGTTTAGTTTATTTAATTGCATTTTTAGATAGATATTTGTAGTTTATTTAATTTATTGATAGTGTAGGTGTATTTGTAACTTAGGTTAGGATTTATTTTACAGGTAATTGGGTAATTATTTTAACTAGGCAGCTATTAAATAGTTAATAACTATTTAATAGCTATTATACCTAGTTAAAATAATTAACAATTTACCTGTAAAATAAATATAAACCCTAACATAGCTATAATGTAATTATTAATTATATTGTAGCTATCTTAGGGTTTATTTTATAGGTAAGTATTTAGATTTAAATAGGAATATTTTAATTAATATTAATATTAGATTTATTTTAATAAGAGTTTAGTTAGGATGTTAGAGTTAGATAGGGTTATTATACTTAATATATATATAATATAATAACGATATTACCTATATTAACCCTAATATAATTAGGGTTAATATAGTTAATATAGCTGGCGGCGGTGTAGGGGGATTAGATTAGGGGTTAATACATTTATTATAGGTGGCCGCGGTGTAGGGGGATGTAGATTGTAGGCAAAAGAGCAGTTTACTTTGTGACAAAGCCCCGCCAAAAGCCCTTTTAAGGGCTGGCAAAAGAGCTGTTACTTTGGGGCATGCCCCGCAAAAAGCCCTTTTAAGGGCTGGCAAAAGAGCTGTTACTTTGGGGCAATGCCACGCAAAAAGCCCTTTTCAGGGCTATTTGTAGGGTTAGACTTAGGTTTAGTGGTAGGGATAGTTTAGTATTTTAGGAGTTAAATAATTTAATATAGATGGCGGCGGGGTAGGGGGATTAGATTAGGGGTTAATAATTTTAAAATAGATAGCAGCGGGGTAGGGGCTCACTTTAGGGGGTAGGTAAGGTAGATGGCGGAGTTGTTAGGGGCTCACTTTAGGGGGTTATAGATTTAATATAGCTGGCGGCGGTTTAGGGGTTAATAACTTTCTTAGGTAGCGGCGGGCTCCGGGAGCGGCGGTTTAGGGGTTAATACATATTTTATTGTTAGGCTAGTGAGGGGGGATAGCGGATAGAGGGTTAGACGTGTCGGGCTATGTTAGGGAGGCGTGTTAGACGTGTCGGGCTATGTTAGGGAGGCGTGTTAGACAGTGCGGGTAATTTAGACTTTAGTCAGGTTTTGTAGGCGCCGGCAGTTTCTAACGTGCCGCAAGTCACTGGCGACGCCAGAAATTTGTACTTGCGCAGATTTCTGGACATCGCTGGTTTATCAGACTTACGGCACGTTAGCATCTGACAGCGACATATATGGGATAGCTCGAGTTGCGAGCTGAAACTGCGGGGGACGCAGGTTCCCTCGCTTGCGCCGCAAACTACGATCTATATCGGATCGACCCCACGGTCTCCAGAACTTTACACAGTATTCCATATTTGGTCTAACTAATGATCTGTAAAGTGGCATAAGAACCTTGCTATTTCTGCTACTAAAACCTCTTCCAATGCAACCAAGCATTTGACTGGCCTTGCTGGCTGCACTGCGGCATTGTGTACCAAATTTTAAATCATCTGAAATAATAATTCCCAAATCCCTTTCTTCTTTAATTACAGTCAGTAATGTACCATTGAGACTATAATTGGCCTTTGGGTTTTTGGATCCTATATGCATAATTTTGTTCTTGGTAATATTAAATTTCAGATCCCATTTATTTGACCAGTCCTCTAGTTTATTAATATCACAGTTCATTTGATCAACTCCTCCTGGAACATCTACCCTGTTACAAATTTTTGTATCATCAGCAAACAAGCAAACCTTCCCCTTAAGCCCACTTCCAATATCACTTATGAACATATTAAACAAAACAGGCCCAAGAACTGACCCTTGGTGAACACCACTAGTAACTGATGCCTCATTTGAATGTACTCCATTAATTGAAACCCTCTGTCGTCTATCTTTAAGCCAGCATTCTACCCACTTAACAATCTTAGCATCTATTCCAAGGCAAGTGTAAGTGTTTTTATGCATGAGATTGTGTGTGTTTTTGTTTTTATTAGTGTCTTTCTGTGTGTTAAAGACTAAGAATATTTGTGTGTGTTTGAGAGAGAGAAAGAGAGTTTATGAGAGTGAATGAATGTGTGTGTGTATGAGAGAGTGTTAGTGTCATTTTGTGTGTGAGTGAGTGAGTGTCTCTGTGTGAGAGAAAAAAAGTTTGTGAGAGTGTGTGTTAGTGTGTGTGTGAGAGTGTGTGTGAGAGCGATAGTGTCCTTGTGTGTGTGTGAGAGTGTAAGCTTGAGAATGTGTGTGTGTGAAACTGTGACTATCTATTTGCATGTTTGTGTTTATGTGCTATTATGGGCAAGATTTATACATTTGCGGGTGGATAGGATTCACATGTTGTGAACCTGTCCGCTTCTTATCGCAAATTGTGGGGCAAATGTGTTCCCCATATTTATAATTGCACTTGGGAACACTCATGCAATACCGTTCCCCCTACCCTCACACAACCAATTGCGTGAAAGTAGGGCTTGTCGATTACCCCGGTCTAAGGAACCTGGGGTGATTTTCATCCACCAACTCCTGTTTGGCCGAAAATGTTAATGAAGCAGCATTTTAAAATGCTGCTTAATAAATATAATTTGCAAGCTCATATGAGCGACTCTTCAGCCAATCAGGGCATTTGCCTCATTATAAATATTGCCAATACATAGTGTGCACTCTGCAAAAAATGTTTTTTGCTGTGCTGTACACAGCACAAGAATGTTCAGGTTTGGCCTGAACTAAAATTGGACACTCTACGCTTGAGCATATTTTGTCTTTAAGTACTTCACCCTGTTTAATTAAATACATTTGCTCTGTAGACTGTGATGAGGTCACATTTATGCAGTCATGGCTTTCCTTAGCTCTTCAAGCTAACTTAGTCAATGTGTGTACTTTCTTTTCAATGATGTAGACAACCAAATTTGTCTAGTAAGCAAATATCTTGTAAATCCACATGTTGGTAAGGTGAGACCTTGTTTATAGGTCTGAAAAAAAAAAGTTTAAGTCTAAAATATTTTGAGTGACACTAACTGTAACATTAACGGCATGTGTTCCCTCTTTTTAACCCAGGTGAGCAGTTGCTTGTTCACTAGATTTGATTCACTTTAATCTGTCACTTTAACCCTAGGATACTAGGACAAAATCTGAATGCTGCACTTCATTTTCTTGACTGTTTTACTATAACGCTAAAACCTGATTTCGCTCCATGTTTGGCTCTCTGTACTGTTTATATTCCTGTGGTAAATTTTATTGGAAAAAAAGTAAAAAAATCCTGTAATGCTGCAATTCAGGACTATTGGAAAAGACTTAAATCATATCAGCTGCTAAAATAGAAATAATTTGAGTTATATTTAAGATAGTAATTACTGTACCTTTAAAATATTTTTAGCAGACTAGGGCCACAATTAACTATGTACTGTATATTGCCTGTTTATTATGTATAAGCTTACTTATTTATGGCTTTGAAAACATAAATGCATAAAGTCAATGCTGAAAAAATTGTTTTTTTATTACATATAGAAAATGGTAATTTGAAACTCTTTTGGAAAAACAAACAAAAAAACAAGGGTGCTAACTTTAAATCTAGATAGATACTCAGTATTGTGGCAATCATACTTCAAAATGGCATCTATATTCTTTAACCTAAATTCACTAAACCTTGTTGAGATTGATCCACATTCAAATTATATATGTAAAAAAAAACAAATTAAAGTATGTACTGGCTTAATTGTTGAGTTGAAAACACCAAAGCTGTCATTTGCCTCTGATGTGTCTACTATCCTCCTAAATCTTGCTCCAGTGAATTACTGCTATATAATCCCTGGATTGGAGGTAATAATGTAAAACTTCTTGTTTCTGATTATTCACAAACAACTAAGTGGTTAAAAAGTAGAATTTAAGTGGATTGTACTGAAAATAAACCAAATGCCATGTGATTTAGAAAAAATTTGGAAAAGCTTACTGGGTTATACAGTTACAGTATATAAGTATAGTAGCCTACCCAGTCATTTTAGGCTGCAGAAATTTGGGAGATAGGATGGCAGCTTTCTGTCTAATTTGGGTAAAAGTAGGGATTCTTTAGCTTGTGAGTGTTGATCGTGTGAAAGTAGACGCGTGCATTAAGTTTTATGACGATGCAAATACACATTTTAATGAAACAAATATCCTAACAAATGTACTAACTAAATTTGAAGAAAACAGAGAAATACTGATGAAATTCATTATCATTCATTAGTTTCATTTAAATTACTTTGGGGGTTAAAATACTTCCCTCTAGCAAGCTGGAAAACTGTGCTAATGCTGACACTTCTGCACAGAACCTCGGCCACACTCCTAGGAGGCTCAGTGTGGTGGATCCCAGGGTCCCCTTTAAAGAAAGCTGCATGGTGCTCTGTGCAGAAAGGTTGGCATTAGCGCCATTCTCCAGTTCACTAGATCTAAGTATAACGCTACAGGGAAACTTTTTCACCTGTAGCAAAGGAACATTTACATTTGTTTAAGGAAAATGAATGTAAATGTTCCACAAATATCCACGATTAGTTTGATAAAAACAAAATCAATACAGAGTAGCATGGCAACCAAATATTTGGAAAACTATTTTTTCTGGCTATTCAGTCTGAAAGATTTGGCCAAACTGAATATTTTGAACTTAGATAAAGAGGCAGTTTGCAGAGGCTTAGATACAAGGTAATCACAGAAGTAAAAAAGTGTTTAATATAACACAGTGTTGGTTATGTAAAACTGGGGAATGGGTAATAAAAGGATTACCTATCACCTAGATTACGAGTTTTGCGGTAACAGGGGTGCGTTGCTAACAAGCATTTTTTTTCACCGCTCCCTTAAAGGGACAGTCATACGAAAAATTAAAGTTACTTATTTAGATTAGTTAATTAACAATCTTTACATTAAACTCTAGCCCAATTTTCATCTAAATAAACTTTGGCAGAAAATACACTTACTAGATCTCATCTAGCTGTTTTGAAATGGCCACCTGACTCCTCCTTCTCTGACTTCTCCCAAAAGCTTGAACTGCAGCACTAGTACAGGATCCTCTCATCCCTGCGCGCTCCTTTCATGCAGTTCCTTTCATCAATCTCATGGCTGACTGATATGACAAAGATCCCACAATCTAATACTTTATAGAGGGGAGGGAGAAAGAGAGCTATATCTACAAGATGCTTCTTAATACATTAAAAACTATCAATAAGGGGCAAATGTATGTTGCAGTAATAAAAAAAAAATTGTAGACACTGTTGTAACACAAAACTAAGTGTATAGAGTTGCACACACTGCAGAGCTTTATAAAAACAATTGCAATATCTGACCCCTATGATTATAACATTGCTAAGTATAATATAAAAATAAGTGTTTTTATAACAGTAGGTAAAATATAACTGAACAACTTGGGGTATATTCAGATTTCACCTTCAATACTTAGTAAACCCAGATGTTAAGAGAGAGCTTATGCTAGACTTCTGCTCTTGAACATGCTTGCTGACTCCGGGCTACCCAGGCTGTGCACTGGCACCATCATGGCTCCCAGTGACCCAGTCTGACAGTCACTCTGTTCCGACTGATGCCCAGGTATAAAGATGACAGGGCGCTCCTGCACAAGACAAGCCGGAAGTTGCTGGCTTTCCAATGGTGCCTACACACACAGAGGCTTTTACCGCTTGCTTTACAACCGACATACTGCATGGCAAGACCTAAGAAGAAGGGCTACACTCTCTATGATAACGTTGCCGTTCAAGTGGCCAGGAAGAGGTCGATAACATCAACCAATGCAGCTCAGGAGTATCCACTACTAGATGGGAGATCAACTGGAACCGTGCCTGTGTGGGAGATCGGGGTGGGGACTCCCAGACTGTCTCATACACCAAAGTGATCTTCACCCAATCTAACCATGTCAAACCAGATGGATCCTACTCAGACATCCCTGGGCAACTAACCAATCCCTGGGCAACTAACATCCATCTGGAGCGGAGCGGGTCCATCTTGAAGCCAGCCGATGCGGAGCATCCTCTTCTTCCGACGACTCCCAACGAATGAAGGTTCCTTTAATTGACGTCATCCAAGATGGCGTCCCTTGAATTCCGATTGGCTGATAGGATTCTATCAGCCATTCGGAATTAAGGTAGAAAAAATCCTATTGGCTGATACAATCAGTCAATAGAATTGAGCTTGCATTCTATTGGCTGATTGGAACAGCAAATAGAATGCGAGCTCAATCCTATTGGCTGATTGGATCAGCCGATAGGATTGAACTTCAATCCTATTGGCTGATTGGATCAGCCAATAGGATTTTTTCTACCTTAATTCCGATTGGCTGATAGAATCCTATTAGCAAATCGGAATTCAAGGGATGCCATCTTGGATGACGTCATTTAAAGGAACCTTCATTCGTCATGAGTCGTCGAAAGAAGAGAATGCTCCACGTCGGCTGGCTTGAAGATGGACCTGCTCCGCTCTGGATGGATGAAGATAGAAGATGCCGTCTGGATGAAGACTTCTGCTCATCTGGAGGTCCTCTTCTGCCTGGATCGGATGAAGACTTCTGCCCCTCTGGAGGACCACTTGTGCCCGGTTGGGTGAAGATGTCTCAAGGTAGGGTGATCTTCAAAGGGGTAGTGTTAGGTTTTATTAAGGGGGGATTGGGTGGGTTTCAGAGTAGGGTTGGGTGTGTGGGTGGTGGGTTTTAATGTTGGGGGGTATTGTATTATTTTTACAGGTAAAACAGCTGATTACTTTGGGGCAATGCCCGCAAAAAGCCCTTTTAAGGGATATTTGTAATTTAGTATAGGGTAGGGAATTTTATTATTTTGGGGGGCTTTTTTTATTTTAGTAGGGGGATTAGATTAGGTGTAATTAGTTTAAAATTCTTGTAATTATTTTTAATTTTCTGTAATTTAGTGTTTTTTTTTTTGTATTTAGTTTATTTTATTTCATTGTAGTTAGTTTAGGTAATTAATTTAATGATAGCGTAGTGTTAGGTGTAATTGTAATTTAGGTTAGGATTTATTTTACAGATATATTTACAATTATTTTAACTAGGAAGTTATTACATAGTTAATAACTATTTAATAACTATTGTACCTAGTTAAAATAAATACAAAGTTGCCTGGAAAATAAATATAAACCCTAAGATAGATACAAATGTAACTATTAGTTATATTGTAGCTATCTTATGGTTTATTTTATAGGTAAGTATTTAGTTTTAAATAGGATTAATTTATTTAATTGTAGTTATTTTATTTCGTTTTATTTAAATTATATTTAAGTTAGGGGGTGTTAGACTTAGGTTTAGACTTAGGTTTAGGGGTTAATAAATTTAATGTAGTAGTGGCGACGTTGGGGTCAGCAGATTAGGGGTTAATAAATGTAGGTAGGTGTCGGCGATGTTAGGGACGGCAGATTAGGGGTTAATAAAATTGAACTAGTGTTTGCGAGGCGGGAGTGCGGCGGTTTAGGGGTTAATATATTTATTAAAGTGGCGGCAATGTCCGGTCGGCAGATTAGGGGTTAAAAACTTTATTTAAGTGTTTCCGATGTGGGGGCGGGGGGCTCGGTTTAGGGGTTAGTTTATGGGTGTTAGTGTACTTTTTATCACTTTAGTTAAGAGTTTTATGTTAGGGCGTTAGCCCATAAAACACTTAACTACTGACTTTTAAATGCGGTAGGAGTATTGACAGGAGAGGGTGTACCGCTCACTTCTTCCAAGACTCGTAATACCAGCGTTAGGCAAATCCCATTAAAAAGATAGGATACGCAATTTACGTAAGGGGATTTGCAGTAAGCTCAAGTCGCGGAAGAAAAGTGAGTGGTACACCTGTACCTGCCAGACTCGTAATACCAGCGGGCGTTAAAAAGCAGTGTTGGGACCTCTCAGCGCTGCTTTTTAATGCTAACGCAAGACTCGTAATCTAGCAGTATATTTTTAAACAATAACAATTCTGGAATAGACTGTCCCTTTAAGTGAGGCATCCTTGTATCAGAAATGTAGTTAATGGTATGACATGATTTTCTTTTCATATGTGTATCTGTGTGACCAGCCCTGCAGGAATGTGTGGTAGCTCTAGCTGAGTACAATCAGGCTTTTCCCAATAACATTGCAATTCAAGAAATAGGAAACAACATTATAAAAAGCTATCTTCAACTGCTTCAATATCAGAAAATGAGAAACGTTCAATACAAACTTCCTCTTGGAAAATGCTGCTTAACTGAAAATAAAAATTGCCTTGGCTTTCGGACGACCTTATTATTTATTCACAGCATATATTATCAAAATGGAAAACTCTGCATTGCAGCAATGTATATTTTAATAAGTATGTTAAACCATAGTGATGATGTCATTTCTCACTTCCAGTATACAGTTGGTTTCACACACAGTAATGCAGGGCAAGCTTAATTTGAAACTTAAAGGGCCATAATACCCAAATGTTTAAACACTTGAAAGTGATGCAGCATACCTGTAAAAAGCTGACTAGAAAATATCACCTGAACATCTCTATGTAAAAAAGAAAGATATTTTACCTCAAAAGTTTCTCAGTAGCCACATCCCATTGTAAAGGATTTCTAAGCAGCATATCAGTATGTCTGTCCCGGGACAGCCGAAGGGATGAGCCTTGTGCACTCTCATGTTATTTCCCTATTCAGTGTAAGGAAGTTTACAATGAAATCTCATGAGAGTTAAGTCAAATCTCATGAGATCACAGTAAAAGAGTTCATGACCTCAGCACTGCTGAGGCTGATTGGCTGCTGTTCATTTTTAAAAAATTTTTTTACCTGCAGCTGGGCAGCAGCTGAGTATAACTTTTTACTCAGAACTTACTCTGCTGAGCTGAGGAGATTGTGAGGTAAAATGTCTTTCTTTTTTACATAGAGATGCTCAGGTGATATTTTCCTCTCAGCTTTTTACAGTTATACTGCATCAGTTTCAAGTGATTTAGCATATGACTATTATGTCCCTTTAATAAACATTACTAAGTAAACGTACCACTGTAAATATTTTAATTTCCTCAACATTATTGACATCTGCATGGAAAGTAAAGTTATATTTGCAGACATGAGATTCATTAGGTAATTTAATTAGACACTATATTTACAGGATTGCCAATCTTTTTCAATCTATAAAGATGTAGTGATGCATCTGTGATTTTGTGCAAATCAGACAGAAAGTCAGGGCTTCTCAATTTGTATTTCTCCTTATTTTTTCTTCTTCCTGCTTTAGATATCCCTAAGTAAAAATTTCAGAGGGAGGTTTGTCATTTCTGGATGCATTAGTCACCCTCACAAAACAAAACTGGGATATAAGGAGAGACAGTCAACACTATCTATCTATCTATCTATCTATCTGTCTTTCTGTCTGTCCATCTATCTATCTATATATATATCCATCTGTCTGTCTGTCTATTAATGTGAAGTCAATGTAAAGTCTGTATATATCAGTATACATCTAAAACTTTGGGGCTTGTTTAGGAGTCTGAAAATCAGCACAATGTTATTTAAAAATAAGCAAAACTATACATTTTTACAAAAGCACTCCAAGATAGGCTATATAAATGGATCATCTACAACACATTTATGCAAAGAAAAATATAGTGTACACTGTCCATTTAATCCCTGTTTTAATGATGAGCACAAGGAATTAATTTAAAGTGATTTCTGTTTGATAATTATATATATATATATATATATATATATATATATATATATATATATATATATATATATATATATATATATATATATATATATATAACATAACTTTATTAACAGGAGCATTAAAGAAACATAAAATTCAACATAAAATTTTCACGATTTTGATAAAACATGACATTTTAAGAGACTGTTTTTCATAAGCAATAATGCATTACTGGGAGCTAGGTGGTGATACGTGGCTGCACATATATACGTATATTGTCATTATCTCACCAAATGTGTCCAGCTAGCTCCCAGTAGTGTATTGCTGCTTTGGAACTGACTCTACATGTTTAACCCCTGCAAACAATGCATGCAGTAGTTCACTAATAACATGATCCTACCACATTACAGCATTTTTCTTTTAAAATGTGATGTCCCTTTAAATCCTACTCTTTCCTGTATACAGACTCTGAGCATCACAGCTGTAGAGAAGTACAGATCATACTAAAGATAATACTTCATGTTAGCGAATGGGAAACGCTGCACCAGGAAGGAAAGCAGACTTACATAAGGAAGGAATTCCCTTCACCACAGAGAGATAATACCACTGCAGCTTTAAACTATGCAAAAAATAAATCTAGTGGTTTGAATATGAAATTGAGCGGCGTTTTAGCAGACCATTAGATGGAAAATGCTTAGGTCTGAAAACTGCAAGTAGCCGGAAAACCACTTGACTTGACATTCACAGCCAAACCATTAGGAACACACTAGTCTAAAGATTACAGGTATATGAAAGCATTAATCATTATACTTAGTTGCTGCTGTAGTTGGGGCGGCTACCATTGTACTCTATAATTCCCTCATGTCCTTTGTTAGGAGAGAATTTGAGCCACAGCACTTTTGCAGGAAGCATATAATTCATATTGTGCAGTGACATACTGCATTCCTGTCATGGACAGATAACCACAAAGAAGGAATAAAGCAATGCTGCTGCCTTGTGTGAATTAATCAATGGGCAACAGCAAACTACCATTTCAATCCTGCAAATAATCTGCAGTTAGATACTTGTCAGAGGTTGTCCTTTATTGCATGCATTTACATTTCCCATGCATTGGAAACAGTATAACAAACATATAACTCTTTTCAGCTGATGTTTAGTTAAAAAGTACCATAATTATAATTTTCAGAAACAAATTCTATTTATTTTAAAGGGACAGAATTTGTATTGTTTAAAAAGATAAATTATCCCTTTATTAACCATTCCCCAGTTTTGCATAACCAGCACAGTTATATTAATATACTTTTTACGTTTGTGATTACCTTGTATCTAAGCTTCTGCAGACTGCCCCCTTATTTCAGTTCTTTTGAAAGACTAGCATTTTAGCCAATCAGAACTGACTCCTAGGTAACTCCATGGGCGTGAGTGCAATGTTATCTATATGGAACACATGAACTAAGATTAGAGGTGGCCTTCAAGGGCTTAAAAATTAGCATATGAGCCTACCTAGGTTTAGCTTTACCAAGAGAACAAAGCAAATTTGATGATAAAAGTAAATTGGAAAGTTGTTTAAAATGACATGCCCTATCTGGATCATTAAAGTTTAATTTTGACTAGACTGTCCCTTTAATGTATATATTTCAGGTATTTGAAATATTGCAATAATTAAACAAACATTGAAAAAAATTGAGGTGCAGACATTCTCTGTTTATCAGTCTTTTTTATACCTTCCTCACTAAATGGGAGAGGGACTTTAAAAATGCATAACATACAAGCTATTTAGCACTTTTGCTTGAGTGTAAGCTTCGCTAAAAGTAATCTTTTTGCACAAGTCGGGTTGCGTTCATATTACAAATTGAAAGTAAAAAGTTTGTGTGTGAGCGAAACCTGACGCTCGCTTACCAAATATTGCAACGTACTCTCCTCATATAGGTTTATGGAGAACGCAGAACAAAAAAACATAATTTATGTAAGAACTTACCTGATAAATTCATTTCTTTCATATTAGCAAGAGTCCATGAGCTAGTGACATATGGGATATACATTCCTACCAGGAGGGGCAAAGTTTCCCAAACCTTAAAATGCCTATAAATACATCCCTCACCACACCCACAAATCAGTTTAACACATAGCCAAGCATGTGGGGTGATAAGAAAAAAGTGCGAAAGCATAAAAAATAAGGAATTGGAATAATTGTGCTTTATACAAAAAAATCATAACCACCACAAAAAGGGTGGGCCTCATGGACTCTTGCTAATATGAAAGAAATGAATTTATCAGGTAAGTTCTTACATAAATTATGTTTTCTTTCATGTAATTAGCAAGAGTCCATGAGCTAGTGACGTATGGGATAATGATGACCCAAGATGTGGATCTTCCACGCAAGAGTCACTAGAGAGGGAGGGATAAAATAAAGACAGCCAATTCCGCTGAAAATAATCCACACCCAAAATAAAGTTTTAAATCTTATAATGAAAAAAATTTAAATTATAAGCAGAAAAATCAAACAGAAACAGCTGCCTGAAGTACTTTTCTACCAAAAACTGCTTCAGAAGAAGAAAACACATCAAAATGGTAGAATTTAGTAAAAGTATGCAAAGAAGACCAAGTTGCTGCTTTGCAAATCTGATCGCCCGAAGCTTCATTTCTAAACGACCAGGAAGTAGAAACTGACCTAGTAGAATGAGCTGTAATCCTTTGAGGCGGAGTTTTACCCGACTCGACATAGGCATGATGAATTAAAGATTTTAACCAAGATGCCAAAGAAATGGCAGAGGCCTTCTGACCTTTCCTAGAACCGGAAAAGATAACAAATAGACTAGAAGTCTTTCGGAAATTCTTAGTAGCTTCAACATAATATTTCAAAGCTCTAACTATATCCGAAGAATGCAATGATTTCTCCTTAGAATTCTTAGGATTAGGACATAATGAAGGAACCACAATTTCTCTACTAATGTTGTTAGAATTCACAACCTTAGGTAAAAATTTAAAAGAAGTTCGCAACACCGCCTTATCCTGATGAAAAATCAGAAAAGGAGACTCACAAGAAAGAGCAGATAATTCAGAAACTCTTCTAGCAGAAGAGATGGCCAAAAGAAACAAAACTTTCCAAGAAAGTAATTTAATATCCAGCGAATTCATAGGTTCAAACGGAGGAGCTTGAAGAGCCCCCAGAACCAAATTCAAACTCCAAGGAGGAGAAATTGACTTAATGAAAGGTTTTATACGAACCAAAGCTTGTACAAAACAATGAATATCAGGAAGATTAGCAATCTTTCTGCGAAAAAGAACAGAAAGAGCAGAGATTTGTCCTTTCAAGGAACTTGCAGACAAACCTTTATCCAAACCATCCTGAAGAAACTGTAAAATTCTCGGAATTCTAAAAGAATGCCAGGAAAAATGATGAGAAAGACACCAAGAAATGTAAGTCTTCCAGACTCTATAATGTATCTTCCTAGATACAGATTTACGAGCCTGTAACATAGTATTAATCACAGAGTCAGAGAAACCTCTTTGACTAAGAATCAAGCCTTCAATCTCCATACCTTTAAATTTAAGGATTTGAGATCCTGATGGAAAAAAGGACCTTGTGACAGAAGGTCTGGTCTTAACGGAAGAGTCAACGGTTGGCAAGAGGCCATCTGGACAAGATCCGCATACCAAAACCTGTGAGGCCATGCTGGAGCCACCAGCAGAACAAACGAGCATTCCTTCAGAATCTTGGAGATTACTCTTGGAAGAAGAACTAGAGGCGGAAAGATATAGGCAGGATGATACTTCCAAGGAAGTGACAATGCATCCACTGCTTCCGCTTGAGGATCCCTGGATCTGGACAGATACCTGGGAAGTTTCTTGTTTAGATGAGAAGCCATCAGATCTATTTCTGGAAGTCCCCACATTTGAACAATCTGAAGAAATACCTCTGGGTGAAGAGACCATTCGCCCGGATGTAACGTTTGGCGACTGAGATAATCCGCTTCCCAATTGTCTATACCTGGGATATGAACCGCAGAAACTAGACAGGAGCTGGATTCCGCCCATACCAGTATCCGAGATACTTCTTTCATAGCCAGAGGACTGTGAGTCCCTCCTTGATGATTGATGTATGCCACAGTTGTGACATTGTCTGTCTGAAAACAAATGAACGATTCTCTCTTTAGAAGAGGCCATGACTGAAGAGCTCTGAAAATTGCATGGAGTTCCAAAATATTGATTGGTAATCTCACCTCCTGAGATTCCCAAACCCCTTGTGCTGTCAGAGACCCCAAACAGCTCCCCAACCTGTCAGACTTGCATCTGTTGAAATTACAGTCCAGGTCGGAAGAACAAAAGAAGCCCCCTGAACTAAACGATGGTGATCTGTCCACCACGTCAGAGAGTGTCGTACAATCGGTTTTAAAGATATTACTTGAGATATCTTTGTGTAATCCCTGCACCACTGGTTCAGCATACAGAGCTGAAGAGGTCGCATGTGAAAACGAGCAAAGGGGATCGCGTCCGATGCAGCAGTCATAAGACCTAGAATTTCCATGCATAAGGCTACCGAAGGGAATGATTGTGATTGAAGGTTTCGACAAGCTGTAATCAATTTTAGACGTCTCTTGTCTGTCAGAGACAGAGTCATGGACGCTGAATCTATCTGGAAACCTAAAAAGGTTACCCTTGTCTGAGGAATCAATGAACTTTTCGGTAAATTGATCCACCAACCATGATCTTGAAGAAACAACACAAGTCGATTCGTATGAGATTCTGCTAAATGTGAAGACTGAGCAAGTATCAAGATATCGTCCAAATAAGGAAATACCACAATACCCTGTTCTCTGATTACAGACAGAAGGGCACCGAGAACCTTTGTAAAAATTATTGGAGCTGTTGCTAGGCCAAACGGCAGAGCCACAAACTGGTAATGCTTGTCTAGGAAAGAGAATCTCAGAAACTGATAGTGATCTGGATGAATCGGAATATGCAGATATGCATCCTGTAAATCTATTGTGGACATATAATGCCCTTGCTGAACAAAAGGCAGGATAGTCCTTATAGTTACCATTTTGAATGTTGGTATCCTTACATAACGATTCAATATTTTTAGATCCAGAACTGGTCTGAAGGAATTCTCCTTCTTTGGTACAATGAAGAGATTTGAATAAAACCCCAGCCCCTGTTCCAGAACTGGAACTGGCATAATTACTCCAGCCAACTCTAGATCTGAAACACATTTCAGAAATGCTTGAGCCTTCGCTGGATTTACTGGGACACGGGAAAGAAAAAATCTCTTTGCAGGAGGCCTTATCTTGAAACCAATTCTGTACCCTTCTGAAACAATGTTTTGAATCCAAGATTGTGAATTGAATTGATCCAAATTTCTTTGAAAAATCGTAATCTGCCCCCTACCAGCTGGGCTGGAATGAGGGCCGCACCTTCATGTGGACTTGGGAGCTGGCTTTGGTTTTCTAAAAGGCTTGGATTTATTCCAGACTGGAGATGGTTTCCAAACTGATACCGCTCCTGTGGGTGAAGGATCAGGCTTTTGTTCCTTATTGTGACGAAAGGAACGAAAACGATTATTAGATCTAAATTTACCTTTAGATTTTTTATCCTGTGGTAAAAAAGTTCCTTTCCCTCCAGTAACAGTTGAGATAATAGAATCCAACTGAGAACCAAATAATTTATTACCCTGGAAAGAAAGAGAAAGCAAAGTTCACTTAGAAGACATATCAGCATTCCAAGTTTTAAGCCATAAAGCTCTTCTAGCTAAAATAGCTAGAGACATATACCTGACATCAACCCTAATGATATCAAAGATAGCATCACAAATAAAATTATTAGCATGTTGAAGAAGATTAACAATGCTATGAGAATTATGATCTGTTACTTGTTGCGCTAAAGCTTCTAACCAAAAAGTTGAAGCTGCAGCAACATCCGCTAAAGATATAGCAGGTCTAAGAAGATTACCTGAACATAAGTAAGCTTTTCTTAGAAAGGATTCAATCTTCCTATCAAAGGATCCTTAAAGGAAGTACTATCTGCCGTAAGAATAGTAGTACGTTTAGCAAGAGTAGAGACAGCCCCATCAACTTTAGGGATTTTGTCCCAAAATTCTAATCTGTCAGATGGCACAGGATATAATTGCTTAAAACGTTTAGAAGGAGTAAATGAATTACCCAAATTATTCCATTCCCTGGAGATTACTTCAGAAATAGCATCAGGGACAGGAAAAACTTCTGGAATTACTACAGGAGATTTAAAAACCTTATTTAAACGTTTAGATTTAGTATCAAGAGGACCAGAATCCTCTATTTCTAATGCAATTAAGACTTCTTTAAGTAAAGAACGAATAAATTCCATTTTGAATAAATATGAAGATTTATCAGCATCAACCTCTGAGACAGAATCCTCTGAACCAGAGGAACCATTATCAAAATCAGAATGATGATGTTCATTTAAAAATTCATCTGAAAAATGAGAAGTTTTAAAAGACCTTTTACGTTTGCTAGAAGGAGGAATAACAGACATAGCCTTCTTAATGGATTTAGAAACAAAATCTCTTATGTTAACAGGAACACTCTGAGTATAAGATGTTGATGGAACAGCAACAGGTAATGTAACATTACTAAAGGAAATATTATCTGCATTAACAAGTTTGTCATGACATTCATTACAAACAATAGCTGGAGGAATAGATACCACAAGTTTACAGCAGATACACTTAACTTTGGTAGATCCAGCACCAGGCAGCGTTTTTCCAGAAGTATCTTCTGACTCAGTGTCAATCTGGGACATCTTGCAATATGTAATAGAAAAAACAACATATAAAGCAAAATTGATCAAATTCCTTAAATGACAATTTCAGGAATGGGAAAAAATGCCAGTGAACAAGCTTCTAGCAACCAGAAGCAATAAATAATGAGACTTAAATAATGTGGAGACAATAGTGACGCCCATATTTTTTAGCGCCAAAAAAGACGCCCACATTATTTGGCGCCTAAATGCTTTTGCCGCCAAAAATGACGCCGTATCCGGAATGCCGACACTTTTGGCGCAAAAAACGTCAAAAAATGACGCAACTTCTGGCGACACGTATGACGCCGGAAACAGAAAAAAAAAATTGCGCCAAAAAAGTCCGCGCCAAAAATGACGCAATAAAATGAAGCATTTTCAGCCCCCGCGAGCCTAACAGCCCACAGGGAAAAAAAGTCAAATTTTAAGGTAAGAAAAAAATTGATTTATTCATATGCATTATCCCAAATATGAAACTGACTGTCTGAAATAAGGAACGTTGAACATCCTGAGTCAAGGCAAATAAATGTTTGAATACATATATTTAGAACATTATATAAAAGTGCCCAACCATAGCTTAGAGTGTCACAGAAAATAAGACTTACTTACCCCAGGACACTCATCTACATGTAGTAGAAAGCCAAACCAGTACTGAAACGAGAATCAGTAGAGGTAATGGTATATATAAGAGTATATCGTCGATCTGAAAAGGGAGGTAAGAGATGAATCTCTACGACCGATAACAGAGAACCTATGAAATAGACCCCGTAGAAGGAGATCATTGAATTCAAATAGGCAATACTCTCCTCACATCCCTCTGACATTCACTGCACGCTGAGAGGAAAACCGGGCTCCAACCTGCTGCGGAGCGCATATCAACGTAGAATCTAGCACAAACTTACTTCACCACCTCCATAGGAGGCAAAGTTTGTAAAACTGATTTGTGGGTGTGGTGAGGGGTGTATTTATAGGCATTTTAAGGTTTGGGAAACTTTGCCCCTCCTGGTAGGAATGTATATCCCATACGTCACTAGCTCATGGACTCTTGCTAATTACATGAAAGAAAACTAACAGCTATTGCTTGTGCGCTAATCTGACAGGAGTCACATTTCAATGTTCTTCACATACAGCACAATGTATTTTTTTTTTATTGTAAATACATAGGTCTCTGTATATCTACACCACATATACCTGTATATTTATTTTATAGATATATAGGTATAAGTAAATTAATATTTAATAATAACAATTAGATTTTTTTTTCTATGTGAATAACATAGGAATGTAAAAAAAAATGTAACACACTACGGGTTTCGTGCTTTAGGTCTAATGTGGTGTCACGTTAGCCCACATGAAGAATTGCTAACCTGAATGCGCGTTATTGAAATATTAAATATAACATTTTAAAAAATATTAATTAAAATGATTATACATGCAGTAAAAAATTATAAATAATCTAATATATATATATATATATATATATATATATATATATTGCAGTATGTATAATAATTTTTCAAATAAACCAAGTGAGGGGTAGAGTTCACTGTTGAAAACAGCAGCAGCAAACAAGGTGTTGATGCATTCACGCTCACCTAGTTTGTTAATGTATTAAGTCAGCAGAAAATTATTGTAATCACACAGGCCTAGATTTGGAGTTCGGCGGTAAAAGGGCTGTTAACGCTCCGCGGGCTTTTTTCTGGCCGCACCATAAATTTAACTCTGGTATCGAGAGTTAAAACAAATGCTGCGTTAGGCTCCAAAAAAGGAGCGTAGAGCATTTTTACCGCAAATGCAACTCTCGATACCAGAGTTGCTTACGGACGTGGCCGGCCTCAAAAACGTGCTCGTGCACGATTCTCCCATAGGAAACAATGGGACTGTTTGAGCTGAAAAAAAACCTAACACCTGCAAAAAAGCAGCGTTCAGCTCCTAACGCAGCCCCATTGTTTCCTATGGGGAAACACTTCCTACGTCTGCACCTAACACCCTAACATGTACCCCGAGTCTAAACACCCCTACCCTTACACTTATTAACCCCTAATCTGCCGCCCCCGCTATCGCTGACCCCTGCATTACACTTTTAACCCCTAATCTGCCGCTCCGTAAAACGCCGCCACCTACGTTATCCCTATGTACCCCTAATCTGCTGCCCTAACATCGCCGACCCCTATGTTATATTTATTAATCCCTAATCTGCCCCCCACAACGTCGCCGACACCTACCTACACTTATTAACCCCTAATCTGCCGAGCGGACCTGAGCGCTACTATAATAAAGTTATTAACCCCTAATCCGCCTCACTTACCCTATCATAAATAGTATTAACCCCTAATCTGCCCTCCCTAACATCGCCGACACCTACCTTCAATTATTAACCCCTAAACTTCCGATCGGAGCTCACCGCTATTCTAATAAATGGATTAACCCCTAAAGCTAAGTCTAACCCTAACACTAACACCCCCCTAACTTAAATATAATTTTTATCTAACGAAATAAATTAACTCTTATTAAATAAATTATTCCTATTTAAAGCTAAATACTTACCTGTAAAATAAACCCTAATATAGCTACAATATAAATTATAATTATATTATAGCTATTTTAGGATTAATATTTATTTTACAGGCAACTTTGTAATTATTTTAACCAGGTACAATAGCTATTAAATAGTTAAGAACTATTTAATAGTTACCTAGTTAAAATAATAACAAATTTACCTGTAAAATAAATCCTAACCTAAGATATAATTAAACCTAACACTACCCTATCAATAAAATAATTAAATAAACTACCTACAATTACCTACAATTAACCTAACACTACACTATCAATAAATTAATTAAACACAATTCCTACAAATAAATACAATTAAATAAACTAGCTAAAGTACAAAAAATAAAAAAGAACTAAGTTACAGAAAATAAAAATTTTTTTACAAACATAAGAAAAATATTACAACAATTTTAAACTAATTACACCTACTCTAAGCCCCCTAATAAAATAACAAAGCCCCCCAAAATAAAAAATTCCCTACCCTATTCTAAATTAAAAAAGTTACAAGCTCTTTTACCTTACCAGCCCTGAACAGGGCCCTTTGCGGGGCATGCCCCAAGAATTTCAGCTCTTTTGCCTGTAAAAAAAAACATACAATACCCCCCCCCAACATTACAACCCACCACCCACATACCCCTAATCTAACCCAAACCCCCCTTAAATAAACCTAACACTAATCCCCTGAAGATCTTCCTACCTTGTCTTCACCATCCAGGTATCACCGATCCGTCCTGGCTCCAAGATCTTCATCCAACCCAAGCGGGGGTTGGCGATCCATAATCCGGTGCTCCAAAGTCTTCCTCCTATCCGGCAAGAAGAGGACATCCGGACCGGCAAACATCTTCTCCAAGCGGCATCTTCGATCTTCTTCCATCCGGTGCGGAGCGGGTCCATCTTGAAGCAGGCGACGCGGATCCATCCTCTTCTTCCGATGTCTCCCGACTAATGACGGTTCCTTTAAGGGACGTCATCCAAGATGGCGTCCCTCGAATTCCGATTGGCTGATAGGATTCTATCAGCCAATCGGAATTAAGGTAGGAATTTTCTGATTGGCTGATGGAATCAGCCAATCAGAATCAAGTTCAATCCGATTGGCTGATCCAATCAGCCAATCAGATTGAGCTCGCATTCTATTGGCTGATCGGAACAGCCAATAGAATGCGAGCTCAATCTGACAATCAGCCAATCAGATTGAGCTCGCATTCTATTGGCTGATCGGAACAGCCAATAGAATGCGAGCTCAATCTGATTGGCTGATTGGATCAGCCAATCGGATTGAACTTGATTCTGATTGGCTGATTCCATCAGCCAATCAGAAAATTCCTACCTTAATTCCGATTGGCTGATAGAATCCTATCAGCCAATCGGAATTCGAGGGACGCCATCTTGGATGACGTCCCTTAAAGGAACCGTCATTAGTCGGGAGACATCGGAAGAAGAGGATGGATCCGCGTCGCCTGCTTCAAGATGGACCCGCTCCGCACCGGATGGAAGAAGATCGAAGATGCCGCTTGGAGAAGATGTTTGCCGGTCCGGATGTCCTCTTCTTGCCGGATAGGAGGAAGACTTTGGAGCACCGGATTATGGATCGCCAACCCCCGCTTGGGTTGGATGAAGATCTTGGAGCCAGGACGGATCGGTGATACCTGGATGGTGAAGACAAGGTAGGAAGATCTTCAGGGGATTAGTGTTAGGTTTATTTAAGGGGGGTTTGGGTTAGATTAGGGGTATGTGGGTGGTGGGTTGTAATGTTGGGGGGGGGGGGTATTGTATGTTTTTTTTTACAGGCAAAAGAGCTGAAATTCTTGGGGCATGCCCCGCAAAGGGCCCTGTTCAGGGCTGGTAAGGTAAAAGAGCTTGTAACTTTTTTAATTTAGAATAGGGTAGGGAATTTTTTATTTTGGGGGGCTTTGTTATTTTATTAGGGGGCTTAGAGTAGGTGTAATTAGTTTAAAATTGTTGTAATATTTTTCTTATGTTTGTAAATATTTTTTTATTTTCTGTAACTTAGTTCTTTTTTATTTTTTGTACTTTAGCTAGTTTATTTAATTGTATTTATTTGTAGGAATTGTATTTAATTAATTTATTGATAGTGTAGTGTTAGGTTAATTGTAGGTAATTGTAGGTAGTTTATTTAATTATTTTATTGATAGGGTAGTGTTAGGTTTAATTATAACTTAGGTTAGGATTTATTTTACAGGTAAATTTGTTATTATTTTAACTAGGTAACTATTAAATAGTTCTTAACTATTTAATAGCTATTGTACCTGGTTAAAATAAATACAAAGTTACCTGTAAAATAAATATTAATCCTAAAATAGCTATAATATAATTATAATTTATATTGTAGCTATATTAGGATTTATTTTACAGGTAAGTATTTAGCTTTAAATAGGAATAAGTTATTTAATAAGAGTTAATTTATTTCGTTAGATAAAAATTATATTTAACTTAGGGGGGTGTTAGTGTTAGGGTTAGACTTAGCTTTAGGGGTTAATACATTTATTAGAATAGCGGTGAGCTCCGGTCGGCAGATTAGGGGTTAATAATTGAAGGTAGGTGTCGGCGATGTTAGGGAGGGCAGATTAGGGGTTAATACTATTTATGATAGGGTTAGTGAGGCGGATTAGGGGTTAATACATTTATTATAGTAGCGCTCAGGTCCGCTCGGCAGATTAGGGGTTAATAAGTGTAGGCAGGTGTCGGCGACGTTGAGGGGGGCAGATTAGGGGTTAATAAATATAATATAGGGGTCGGCGATGTTAGGGGCAGCAGATTAGGGGTACATAGGGATAACGTAGGTGGCGGCGATTTGCGGTCGGAAGATTAGGGGTTAATTATTGTAAGTAGCTGGCGGCGACGTTGTGGGGGGCAGGTTAGGGGTTAATAAATATAATACAGGGGTCGGCGGGGTTAGGGGCAGCAGATTAGGGGTACATAAATATAACGTAGGTGGCGGTCGGCAGATTAGGGGTTAAAAATTTTAATCGAGTGGCGGCGGTGTGGGGGGACCTCGGTTTAGGGGTACATAGGTAGTTTATGGGTGTTAGTGTACTTTAGGGTACAGTAGTTAAGAGCTTTATGAACCGGCGTTAGCCAGAAAGCTCTTAACTCCTGCTATTTTCAGGCGGCTGGAATTTTGTCGTTAGAGCTCTAACGCTCACTTCAGAAACGACTCTAAATACCGGCGTTAGAAAGATCCCATTGAAAAGATAGGCTACGCAAATGGCGTAGGGGGATCTGCTGTATGGAAAAGTCGCGGCTGTAAAGTGAGCGTTAGACCCTTTAATCGCTGACTCCAAATACCAGCGGGCGCCCAAAACCAGCGTTAGGAGCCTCTAACGCTGGTTTTGACGGCTACCGCCGAACTCCAAATCTAGGCCACATTGTTTAATTTAACTTATTAAAGATTAGGTATTGAAATATTATTTTTCCACGTAGTCCATGCCCCTTTAAAAAATTTCCTTTACTGAAACATTATAACCAATAACATATCAGCCAATTTGGAAATTAGATGCTCTCTCTGTCCCACTGTTTAAGATGTAATCTTGTGCTGTCTCTAAGAGTAATTTTCATGCCACTGAAAAAAACATAGTTGTCAAACTGTGATTTAGGTCAAGCTGACATTTCCATGCAAGTTATTTTACATTTCATTACTGATAAGAAGTGCTGAAAATGTTTGGCTACTTTGCTAGAGTCAGAAAATAACATAGCATCTGGATATTGTAAGAAAAATACATTTTAATGACACTTTCTGTTTGAGGTTAATGTACAGTTACAAAATGTGTACTATAACATTATAAAGAGTTGTTGAATCTTTAAATGTTATACCTGCGCATATACAGTTATATACTGCATATATATAAATATATATATATATATATATATATATAAATATATACAGGGAGTGCAGAATTATTAGGCAAATGAGTATTTTGACCACATCATCCTCTTTATGCATGTTGTCTTACTCCAAGCTGTATAGGCTCGAAAGACTACTACTAATTAAGCATATTAGGTGATGTGCATCTCTGTAATGAGAAGGGGTGTGGTCTAATGACATCAACACCCTATATCAGGTGTGCATAATTATTAGGCAACTTCCTTTCCTTTGGCAAAATGGGTCAAAAGAAGGACTTGACAGGCTCAGAAAAGTCAAAAATAGTGAGATATCTTGCAGAGGGATGCAGCACTCTTAAAATTGCAAAGCTTCTGAAGCGTGATAATCGAACAATCAAGCGTTTCAATCAAAATAGTCAACAGGGTCGCAAGAAGCGTGTGGAAAAACCAAGGCGCAAAATAACTGCCCATGAACTGAGAAAAGTCAAGCGTGCAGCTGCCAAGATGCCACTTGCCACCAGTTTGGCCATATTTCAGAGCTGCAACATCACTGGAGTGCCCAAAAGCACAAGGTGTGCAATACTCAGAGACATGGCCAAGGTAAGAAAGGCTGAAAGATGACCACCACTGAACAAGACACACAAGCTGAAACATCAAGACTGGGCCAAGAAATATCTCAAGACTGATTTTTCTAAGGTTTTATGGACTGATGAAATGAGAGTGAGTCTTGATGGGCCAGATGGATGGGCCCGTGGCTGGATTGGTAAAGGGCAGAGAGCTCCAGTCCGACTCAGACGCCAGCAAGGTGGAGGTGGAGTACTGGTTTGGGCTGGTATCATCAAAGATGAGCTTGTGGGGCCTTTTCGGGTTGAGGATGGAGTCAAGCTCAACTCCCAGTCCTACTGCCAATTTCTGGAAGACACCTTCTTCAAGCAGTGGTACAGGAAGAAGTATGCATCCTTCAAGAAAAACATAATTTTCATGCAGGACAATGCTCCATCACACGCGTCCAAGTACTCCACAGCGTGGCTGGCAAGAAAGGGTATAAAAGAAGAAAATCTAATGACATGGCCTCCTTGTTCACCTGATCTGAACCCCATTGAGAACCTGTGGTCCATCATCAAATGTGAGATTTACAAGGAGGGAAAACAGTACACCTCTCTGAACAGTGTCTGGGAGGCTGTGGTTGCTGCTGCACGCAATGTTGATGGTGAACAGATCAAAACACTGACAGAATCCATGGATGGCAGGCTTTTGAGTGTCCTTGCAAAGAAAGGGATATATTGGTCACTGATTTGTTTTTGTTTTGTTTTTGAATGTCAGAAATGTATATTTGTGAATGTTGAGATGTTATATTGGTTTCACTGGTAAAAATAAATACTTGAAATGGGTATATATTTGTTTTTTGTTAAGTTGCCTAATAATTATGCACAGTAATAGTCACCTGCACACACAGATATCCCCCTAAAATAGCTAAAACTAAAAACAAACTAAAAACTACTTCCAAAAATATTCAGCTTTGATATTAATGAGTTTTTTGGGTTCATTGAGAACATGGTTGTTGTTCAATAATAAAATTAATCCTCAAAAATACAACTTGCCTAATAATTCTGCACTCCCTGTATATATATATATATATATATATATATATATATATATATATGTGTGTTTGTTTTTATTTTATACATGCATCAAAAATAAATCACTCTGCAAAAGATTTGCATACAAAATAAATATTTTAAAAGCTGTAATTTTGCATTGTTTTGCAGACCATTGATACAACCCTTCAAATACTTTGTGCTGTTTATCTTATTTATTTCGCTGTGGCCAGTTGGAGACAGATATAAATGAGCACCTGCTCATATCAACCAATCACTGTGTAGTACATAGGAAGGTTCGTTTTTTTATTTTTATCAAATAAACTCAATCCTCTTAAGGGGAAAGGAAAAGCTACAATTTTCAGATTTAAATGAATTATAGAGAATGAAAGAGCATTGCAAGGGTTTTATTTTATGCAAAATTTAAATCTTTAATGGGTAATAACACCTTTAGTTTAATATCCCTTGCAGACATGTATTTTAATACTCATATTCGAAGTTATGTTGTGACTAGTGTTACTATCAGCCCTAAAGTTGTTGTTTTATTTCCATTCTCATATATATATATATATATATATATATATATATATATATATATATATATATATATATATATATATTTATACAGGTGGCCCTTGGTTTACAACGGTTCAATTTACACCGTTTCAGAATAACAACCTTTTTTTCAGTCATATGACTGCTATTGAAAAGCATTGAGAAGCAGTGCATTGATTAAAATAGCCAGTAGGTGGAGCTGTCCGCTTGTGTTGCAGCAAAGCCAAGCAAGCTGAAATTAATCAGTTTAACCAGACCTGTACTATCGAGCAGCTTGCAAAGGAACAAGATCTTCCTGTCTATAAATCAGTCAAGATTGGAATGCATAGAAAGAAATGTTTGCAGAAAAATGCAAGTAAAGTCTGTGTTGTGCGATTATTTTATTAGGTTTATAATGCTGTTTAGCAAATGTTTTTGTTCATTTAACTTAGTTTAATTATATATTCGGTGTTGTGTGATTATTTTATTAGGTTTATAATGCTGTTTAGCATTTAATGTCTTCATTTCAAAGCTTTAAAAATAATGTATTAGGTGTTACTTATGCCAATTTTGAGAGGGACCTGGAACCTAACTTCCTCACTTCCCATTGACTTACATTATAAACTGGGTTTCAATTTACAACGGTTTTGATTTACAAGCATTCCTTCTGGAACCTAACCCCGGCATAAACTGAGGGCTACCTGTATAATCATATGAAGTTGTGAATTCACCTCATCAATGGGTCAACAACCTGGGTGCTAAGCGAGAAATGCACTGCAACAAAGTCCAACCACTCACTCACATTTTGGGGATATACTGATTCCCCTTCCTCACCCTGAAACCCAGGATGTTTGGAGTGCTTGGACTTTGTTGCAATATATATATATATATATATATATATATATATATATATATAATCAGGCACATAGGGCAGCACTTCTTGAGTCTCTGTTTTGTATATATATATATGTATATATACAGTGTGTGTATGTATATATATATATATTTATATATATATATATATATATACTGAATATATATAGGTATACACACACATACTATCCACATTTTTTGTAGAATAATATATAATAGTAGTTAATATTCAAGTATTCAAATAAAGCATTTAAATATTGATTTCAATAAACTTATATTGAATATTATGTGAATTAAAATTGAATGTTAACACATGATGAATACTCAAATGTCATGTGTATTATTTATTAGGCAAATAACTATAGTCTCATGATGTACCAATACAAATGCAACAGGTAATATGGTAATCAATACTGCAGTTAGACATACAAAAATGTATCAACCATTCTAATACCATTCTCAAACTTTGTACCTCTCTTAACAAAAAACAATTATACATATATGGAGTGAGTTATTGGGTATATAAAATAATCTTTACAAGAAACGGTGTGTAAACATAATACAACAGCAACACCACCTTTGTCTACTTAACAAAAAACAATTATACATATATGGAGTGAGTTATTGGGTATATAAAATAATCTTTACAAGAAACGGTGTGTAAACATAATACAACAGCAACACCACCTTTGTCTACTTAACAAAAAACAATTATACATATATGGAGTGAGTTATTGGGTATATAAAATAATCTTTACAAGAAACTGTGTGTAAACATAATACAACAGCAACACCACCTTTGTCTACTTGTTCTTTAATTTGTATTATACGTTACAATTTTTGAAGCATATGTATTTTAAAATGTAGATATGTGTATAATGTAAAGTGTAACATGAAACACAATATATGTTTACTGTAACTATTACTTTGGTTTTTATTATATGCTGGGTTTTATCATATGTTTTTTTTTCCATTTTTAAATGCAACATGTCTAGAAAATAGGTAAATATGTTAATATATATATATATATATATATATATATATATATATATATATATATGTGTGTGTATGTGTTGGTGTATGTGTATAATTCTCTGTGTACATCTGAAGAATGCATGTCACTTGCTTCTCTCAACTAGCTGATGTTCTGGCTCATCCTCTTACTAAGCTGAAGCACAGGCTTACCCAGAATGCCCTAACACTGTGCTGGGTTGTGAAGGCAACAACATTGTCAAATTATATTAATAACCTTCTGGTTACTATCCTTACCATGATTCGTCCCATCAGAAATTCCTCTTAAAGGGACAGTCTAGTCAAAATTAAACGTTCATGATTCAGATAGAGCATGCAATTTTAAACAACTTTCTCATTTACTTTTATAATAAAATTTGCTTTGTTCGCTTGGTATTCTTTGTTGAAAGCTAAACCTTTGTATGCTCATATTCTAACTTCTACGTCCTTTGAAGGCTGCCTTTTATCTATGGGAATTTTAACAGTTTTCACATCTAGGCCGCACGAGTCCATCTGTGCCATATATAACATTGTGCTCACTTCTGTGTAGTTATTTATTAATCAGCACTGATTGGCTAAAATGCAAGTCAATCAAAAGAACTGAAATAAATTAGCAATCTGCAGAGGCTTAGATACAAGGTATTCACAGAGGTAAAATTATATTAATATAATGGTGTTGGTTATGCAAAACTGGGGAATGGGTAATAAAGCGATTATTATCTATCCTTTTATACAAAAAACATTCTGGAGTAGACTGTCCTGTTAAATCTAAACAATCCTCTTAATCTCCCTACTTGAATTCCCCTTCAGCAAGCACACACCCTACATTATCTACTCCAACAGTAACCATTCCCCATGTACACCATTCCTACTCTTATTACAAATGTAGATCCCCATGTGTCTGCTCTATCAACACCTCCATACATAATCCCACACCTCCCAATACAACCCCAAATGACACAAAAAAGTCTCTATTTAAAAGGGAAAAAAATCCTTAGTTAGCATTTTATTTAATATCCTCATTACCACTTCAGAGATAGAGGAGATAAACCACTCCAGACTTATTCATCCAGTGTAATAAAAAACTCTGTCCTCATGCAATTTGTTGTACAAGTGCAGGACGTGATACTGCACAAGCAAGTGCTTGTGCAATCTTAAATATGAGCGGCAGATTCTGTATCCCAAACATAGGGGAACAGATTCCTAGACATTGCATTCATAGTTTTCGTGAGGACACAAATGCCAAATATGGCAGACATCAGTGGCGTTAGACTCTTTTCTGAGCCGGATTTCCTCTTTTGAAAGTGCATCACACATAGGCCTGCGCCACCCGTGATTTCACTTTGCACATTAGGGTATTACATAAACCCCGCTGGCATAAAGTGCCGTAAGTCGGATAAACTAGCGAAGTCCAGAAATGAGCCTAAATACAAATTTCTGGAGTCACCAGTCACTTACTGCACTTTAGAAACTGCCGGCACCAAGAAAATAAAAAAAAAACATAAAATTTCCCATAAAAGTCTAACACACCTCCCAAAAATAAACCCGACACGTAAAAAACCCTATATCCACCTTCAAACTCACATCGAAACTAATAATAAAAATATTAACTCATAAACTGACAACCCCCCACAACGCAATATGCCTAATTAAACTATTAACACCTAATCCGCCATTAACCCACAACGCAATAAACCTATTAAACTATTAACCCCTAATCCACCAAACCCACACAACGCAATAATGCTAATAAGTCTATTAACCCCTAAACTGCCAAACCCCACAACGCAAATAACTAATCATTAAGCCCCCTAACCTAATCCTCCCTAAATTAACCCATTACATAAATTAAAATAAAACTAAATTTCAATTAAAATAATTACTTTAAAAATAAAAAAAACTAAGTTTAAACTAAGTTAAATTACAGAAAATAAAAAAGTCTAACATTACAGAAAATAAAAAATAAAATTATCAAAAATAAAAAAATGATACCTATTCCCTATAAAAATAAAAAGCCCCCCTAAAATAAAAACACCCCCTAATCTTATACTAAACTATCTATAGCCCTTAAATGGCCTTTTGTAGGGCAGTGCCCTAAGTTTGACAGCACTTTTACTTAAAAAAAAAATACAAATTCCCCCCTCTAACAGTAACCCCCCCACCCACCCACCAAACCCCCAAAATAAAAAAAAACTAACACTAAAAAACTAAACTGATGTGGGTGAATTGTGGATTAGGGTTTAATAGTTTAATTAGGCATATTGCGTTGTGGGGGGTTGTCAGTTTAGGGGTTAATGTTTGTATTATTAGTTCTGATGTGGGTTTGATGGCGGATTAAGGGTTAATATACTTTATTAGTTATTGCCGTGAGGGATTGCGGTTGACAGGTATAGATATTGTGCATGCGTTAGGTGTTAGTTTTTTTCAGGAGGTAGGTAGATAATGTGCATGCGTTAGGTGTTAGTTACTATTTTCAGGGAGTTACGGTGCTCACATACTCAGCGCAAGGCTTGCTGCGCCTGCCTATGTGTGGGCTGAATATGTGATACCGATTTGCAACGCGGTTCTATGTTAGCTTATGGGAGTAAAAATAGCAGCTGATGGGTGAAATATACGTGCCGCATTTATATCCGTTGCTGTATATGTAATACCAAAATCAAGTAAAAACAGACGGCGCCGGCCTTTGCGGGCACCGCCGCGTATGTAATGGAGCCCTAAGATGCAAAAATGAATGCAAATGTCTACAGGTTCTTGACTTGGAACATTGTCCTTAAACTTGATAATAAATAGAACTCTTTTTACGGCCAACAGAGCTTTTATCAGTTTTCAGCTTAATCTTAGATATTTTCTTTAGTAATTAATTTACAAACATTTTACTAAAACCATTTAACATTAAGTACTGCAACAATGTAAAGGTATTGCAAACAATTTAACATTCTGTGCCTCTTTAAATTATACCACTACTATAGCAATACATGTTTATGAGAATGCAAAGAGACAAAGTAGAAGTCTACTTTACAATAACCTCAAGAGCACTGAATATAATGCTTACATCTGACATGAAAATAGAAATAGCCTTTTCACTTATAACTGTCATTATTAAGCATAACACGAGATGTACAGTACTTTTTGGAATATTTAACACAATTATTTATAATTTGACTTAATGAAGTATTGTTGTATCTAATAGTTCCAATTTTTTTTTCTTTTTGCTTTTCTATTCCACAACATACTAATTTACTTGCTGAATGTAGTGTGTGTGCATAATAGTTCTCAGTTTTGTGGAGAAAAAAAAATGAAAACTGACAAAGGTTAAATATCTGTCCATTCACACTCCGGCAGATGTTGGTTCTCCCGTGGTTAACTCAAAGGTTGTTATGTTAATTATTGTAATTAAGTTGTGTTAGAAAAAGCAGTGGCCCTTTGTTTCTGATCTGGCGATGTGGTGCAGAATATATCAACACAAAAGGAACATATAAGCAGCAACCCGTATTGAGTTCCTATTATTGCTTCTTGCCAAGCTTATTATCCTGTCATAGTAGATGTAAGAAAATCTATCTCTCACTTCAAAATGATAAGGCTTTGTCACTTGCCACACAATTATTGGTAAAAATAGCAAAAGGCATTCAATATGATTGTGACTTCCAGGGAGTGAACCATTGTCCAGGTTTCTGTGACTCATTCAGAGGCCGTAGTCAACCTACACATATCTGTCAGTTACTGATTGCTATCATTCCCTCTCTCTTTCTCAATTTGATAAAATATTCATGCGTTTGCTCTGCTCTCAGCAAGTACTATTGATTTCTTGTGTAAACGCTGCTATATTTAGTCTAGACAAATGGAATGTGGATTGCTGTTGAATAAATTGGACAGTGGGCAGGGTCCTTGCAGGCTTCTAACTCCCAATCCACAGTTATTATTTATAATCAAGAGTAGTTTTTTTTTAAAAACTCAGTGATTTTTCTCTATTTAAATGTGTCTCAAAATAAATAAATAAAATAAAAAATGATATCAGAATAAGCTTTCTTTTTTTAAGACCTAAAATTGATTGCAATAAACATTTGTTTTTTAGTTTTGCTATTTTTTAGTATAATTTCATGATCTCCAGAATTTCCCTGTTCAAGTACTATGCTTTTTTCAAAACTACATGATAATGATACCAACTAAATATTTCTGCAACATTTGATTTTAAAACAAAATAATAAATGTTGGTGAAACAACTAGATTTTTCTTTGCATAAATGTTTTGTAGATGATGCATTTATATAGCCCATCTGGGAGTGTTTTTGTAACAATGTATAGTGTTGCTTATTTTTTAATAACATTGTGCTGATTTTCAGACTCCTAACCAAGCCCCACAGTGCCAGATGTATACACGTGTTTACAGACTTCTGCTGGCTCTTGTTTATGTTATCTGTCTTTTCATATGCAGAGAGGGGGGACTGTTCTTCTTGTTTTCCCAGCCTCTTTCACTGGGTGTCCCAGCCTAACCTCATCAACAGTGCTAAACTGGGATCTTCTAAGTACGTTTTTAAACGGTTTTATACTGGATATTTATATCAGTATCTGTGCATATTCTTCTTTATAGTATTGTCTATTACATGCAGTTATATGAAAATCGGTGTATACTGTCCCTTTAAATTACATATCTCACATTGTGTTAATAGTATTCAGTTCTTAAAATTGCAGTATGGGTGTTCATGACTGGCTCCTTCCCTTAAAGGGAAATTGGGACATTAAATAATGTGAGACTGATACTCTAGTTGCTGATTCATAACTGTCTCTTACTGGGCTGGGCAGGGGAAATAAAAAATTAAGACAAAATATTAAAGGGAAAGTAAACTGCCTTATATATGTATTGTGTACATTACAATTAATCTTTACCTATAAATCACATTTGTAGCTGGTATAGCAAAGGAATAATTTTACATTTAAAAACTATGCAGTAAGGCTCACCAGGCTGCAGAGTGATAAAGCCAATCAAGAAGGCTACCACTCGCACCATTTACTTTCTTTTGCTTATGTTCCTTCCTCCGCCTGTCTGCACGACTTGCTGAGGGAGGAGGGATGGGACTGTATTTACTACTTTAAATAATTAGATTATATATACAAATATTAACAGAAATACATACAGAGTACTTTACATAAAGTTTCTTAAATACATAAATATATTTGTGTTTGTTTGTATTAGGGTTGCACCAATACCATTTTTTTAAGACCGAGTACAAGTACCGATACTTTTTTCAAATACTCACCGATACCAACTACCGATACTTTTTTTTATGTCATGACAGTTTACCAAGCACAACCAAGCACAATACAGACTAATGATTTAAGATCACTTTATAATTATGAACTGCATCTCAAAAGACATTTTTAAATAATAAAAGTTTTATGTGTTTGTTGTCACAAAGTTTACAGAATATGTTTATCAATGAAAATATTACAATAAAATATATTAATAATAGCAATAAATAATGGGGCTGGAAAGCTACAATTTAAAGGGGTGATTACTAGATGCAATTGGGTTGTAGGGTGCCTATATAACTCATCAATCTAACATTTGTACTTGATACAAAGTAATATAATTTAATTCTGAAAATAATATTGAGGAAGGAGTATTCCAGTAATCCCCTTTGAGAAAATGGGGCATTTTCATTCTACTGACTCAACAGAAAATAGGGCTGTTTTTTATATTTTTCCAGGGCTGCTTTTTATTCCCAGTCCAGCCCTGGCTAAGGATGTTCCTCAGAGTACAGTATGTTTTGAGCATAGTTGTGCAAGATAAGAACTAGCAGTATAACAGGTAATCTAGCAATTGGAATATTTTTTCAAAAGTTAGTGGCAAGTTCTTATTAAGGAACAAAAACATCTCTGCATGTTCAGCTATAATTCTGTTTCTGCTATCAGTAAGGACGTTTGACGCTAAGATGAACAGTCTTTCACTTTTCGCACTACTGCATGGGTCAGAAAGTTATTTTTGGGCCATTAAATCTTAGTTTATTAACTGCCCAGTACTTCAGGAGTTTGCCTGAATGGGGTACAGTGATCTCTTCCAGGTAAGCTTCCAGCTGTATAGTATAGCAACTTTTGGAGCACTGCTCTGACGTACAATAATACAAATAACAGCAATTTGTATTGGCAGAACAGGAATATGGGGAGTAAGTGGAGGTATCGGTTTAAGTATCGGTGCATTTGCACGAGTACAAGTACTCATGCAAATACTATATATATATATATATATATATATATATATATATATACGTTGATTGGAGTAGCTGTGTTAGTCCAGAGATTTAGATATCAAAATAACAAGAGTATTGCATTGAGCAATGATACTTTTTTTATTGGACTAACTATACATTTATAAGTTGACAAGCGTTCGAAAGAGTTCCTTCCTTTATCAAGTCTGGAGCAATACTGACCAATTCAATGGAATTTACAGATTATATCTTAAAACACAGAATAGCTAAGAAGACAGAAAGTGCAGGGAGAGGAGGAGGTGTCATAAAAATCATGAGGGGGGCTTAGGTAACAGGCTTAGGTAACACTGTCTGCCTGTTACCTAAGCCCCCCTCATGATTTTTACGACACCTCCTCCTCTCCCTGCACTTTCTGTCTTCTTAGCTATTCTGTGTTTTAAGATATAATCTGTAAATTCCATTGAATTGATCAGTATTGCTCCAGACTTGATAAAGGAAGGAACTCTTCCGAAAGCTTGTCAACTTATAAATGTATAGTTAGTCCAATAAAAAAGTATCATTGCTCAATGCAATACTCTTGTTATATATATATATATATATATATATATATATATATATATATATATATATATATATATATAATACAAATTTTGTACCAGCACCCCTAGTCTAATAGATTTCACAGTTATATACACAGAAAATAAAAATCGTGTATCCTATATAAGGATACACTTTTCTGTGTAGTGCACGGTAAGGGTATATAGTTAATATATATAGCAAAAGAGAGAAAAAGTACCCTTATTTGTCCAGCAACAAACTATGTAATGAACAGTTTAGTACTAGTCTCTGGATTAAGTATGGGTCAAAAATACAATATATAAATAAGAAACATACTCTCTAAAGTGCGTGAATAAATTTGTTTATATATGCATCACAGCAATACAATGTATTATTAGCATTACCCCCAAATATTAGAGCTATTAGTTCACAACCCGGGTTGTAGATAAGAGTTCATAGGTTAGTCCGTTAGTAGTCCGGTATATTTGAAATTGTAAATCATAATGCCACTTGATAGCATATTTGTAATCCAACAGAATGCGAATGAACGTTAAATGCAGGTGCTGCACCAAAGTTCACAACACTCTCAATACAGGATTGCAACTTGTATCAATTTCAGCAAGATATCATAAATTGGCAAGTTCACAATACCATTTATATCTTGATTGTAACAGCTTTGTTCAGCATACTACTACACGATAAACAAGTACCTGTTCACTTGGTGTTATGGTGCACAAAACTACCTGCTCGTTACATCCAGTGATTCGATCATCAGGACCGGAATTGGACTTTCAAATTTATCACCTTTACTCCTTCTCCGCAGTTGTCGGCTCTTTAAGTGCATCCGCACGCCTTTTCCTTTAGCAGAGATGTTACTTCTCTTGGGGGGTCAGCTGTTAGGCGGTGCTCCGCTGTTGCACCGCTCCAACATACAAACAAGCTACGCACGTTTCACCCGTGGTTCATTCGGGCTTCTTCCGGCTGTGCACATTGGACAATTTGAAAGTCCAATTCTGGTCCTGATGATCGAATCACTGGATGTAACGAGCAGGTAGTTTTGTGCACCATAACACCAAGTGAACAGGTACTTGTTTATCGTGTAATAGTATGCTGAACAAAGCTGTTATATATATATATAATGTATTATACACACACACATACATGCATGCATACATACATATATGTTGTGCAATAGACAAATATATAAACATTCCAAACGACCAAAGTATCTGTATATAAAATGATAATAGGTTGATTAACTAGGCATAAAATGTTCTCAGACATTGCATTCCAATACATAACTTATTCTGATGTACTGGGTATAAAGTTCAAGCATCTGAAATGTGTATGCTGAGAATATCTGTGAGATACTGAATGTGATGATACTTCCAGTAGCAAAGGTGATTAATATTTGCACACAAGTAGGTGGAATGATGTGGGAGGAAAATGTATTACTTTTTATTACCATATAAAGAGAAGGAAGAATATGTATCATTTGTCAGAAAACTAAAATATGTCTGTCCTTCAAGCAGTGAAAGGTTGATAATATTAAACAGTGATTTCATCTTATTATCCAATTAAAAAGATGTTGCCCACTACATCAGATGTATTGCAGATTTTTAAGTGCATTTAAAAAACTAAATAGCGCTAAATGTATTTTTTGTGTTTGTTTAAAAGCTAGTAAAATAATCTCCAGTGATTCAAATATTTTGTGTTCCATTGTTGTCTTATCAATGTTGTTTAATAAAGTGAATCAGCTCCATTGCATAACATATTTTTAATTTCCTATGTAGTATTGTTATTAGAAAAGTGACTTTATATTGAATAGCTAATTTTTTATTTGCATCTTTTAAAAACACCCTTTTGTTTAAAAATGTTGCTTGCTCCACACCCCCTAGAAAGGCTAAAAAGCAAATTCTGCAACCTTCAAATTTTGGAAATTAAATAGCTGGTTTGAGAAATTTGCAGCATTTTGAAAACAGATTGCAGGGGGTTTTTTAGGGATTGTGAGACAAAGAACAAGTTTGCACATAAAGCAAGTAATGTTTTATGTCATTTTTATCTAATTACATGAAAAGGGTTAACATATTTCAATAGTGCTCAGCTTTTAGAGTGTACTGTCCCTTATGAGACATGAAAAACATTTTTTTTCTTTCATTATTCAGATATAGAATTACAATTTTATTACAAGGACAGAGACTCCTATTTTGCATAAACTTTTCATTTACTGAACAGACAGCACTTAAAAGCACTGAAAATTTAAATAAAGTATACAGAAAAAATTCAACCAATAGGGTTACAAGTACATGTTATGCAATATGTAAACAGCCAATCAGTTAACATCCAAGGGTATAAGTAGACAGTGATATAACATCTAATCCTCTTTTCACTTTGCTGAACAGACGTTAAGTATTCAATTTCAAAAAAAATTTTTTTTTTTTTTTTAAATTACCAACATACAGAACCAAAACAAAAACATAAATTGTATAATCATACAATACCTTGAAAGCAATCCCACATTTAAAAAATGCACCTCAATAATATCATACAAATCATATTGTATCAGTCTTTATTTGACTTAGATCAATCCCAACGAGGTGTACTTAAAATATGAAAACACATACGTTTGACTGAGACTGCCGTAAAGACAGAAAACACATTGGCGAAAAAAAAGAAAAAAAGAAAAAAAAGGGAAGCAAAAATTAAAACAATGATTCCTCCTACCCCCTCCCATTATATTAATATTGAGCTCTTTCACTGTAATAAGGTCATTCATTGCTTAACCAATTTGAAGGTAAAAATTCTGCCAGGACTAAGTTAATAAACGGTATAGCAAATATAAGTGGTAATATGAATTGCCGCTGGACGGAGAGGGGCCAAAAACAAATAAGCTTTTTCCATTTATAGAAAAATGTTCTATATTGTTTTTCGGATCTTATTTTCAGATCCTGGCACTATAATCATCTGTAATTTGATTGTATTAACAAATTCTACTACACTAGGGGCCTCTTTTTTAGTTTCCATTTTTTAAAAATTAAGTTTTGTGCAGCTAAAATAGCCATATTTATAATAAGTCTATCCCCCTTAGACTTTTCCTGTTCTAAGAAAAATATTTGTACAGGCTCTAAGACAGTTTCTACTGTGAGATATTTAAGCTAGAACTGGATCTTCATCCAGTATTGTCGTATTTTAGGGCAATCCCATAGACAATGTAATAGATTCACCCCCATTTTATTACATTTGTAGCAATTACCTTGTTGTGAGGAAGCCCACATACTTATTCTCCATGGTGTCAGATAAAAATTATTGATTAGTTTTATAAGTAGACAGTGATATAACATCTAATCCTCTTTTCACTTTGCTGAACAGACGTTAAGTATTCAATTTCAAAAATTTTTTTTTATTTTTTTTTTAAATTACCAACATACAGAACCAAAACAAAAACATAAATTGTATAATCATACAATACCTTGAAAGCAATCCCACATTTAAAAAATGCACCTCAATAATATCATACAAATCATATTGTATCAGTCTTTATTTGACTTAGATCAATCCCAACAAGGTGTACTTAAAATATGAAAACACATACGTTTGACTGAAACTGCCGTAAAGACAGAAAACACATTGGCGAAAAAAAAGAAAAAAAGAAAAAAAAGGGAAGCAAAAATTAAAACAATGATTCCTCCTACCCCCTCCCATTATATTAATATTGAGCTCTTTCACTGTAATAAGGTCATTCATTGCTTAACCAATTTGAAGGTAAAAATTCTGCCAGGACTAAGTTAATAAACGGTATAGCAAATATAAGTGGTAATATGAATTGCCGCTGGACGGAGAGGGGCCAAAAACAAATAAGCTTTTTCCATTTATAGAAAAATGTTCTATATTGTTTTTCGGATCTTATTTTCAGATCCTGGCACTATAATCATCTGTAATTTGATTGTATTAACAAATTCTACTACACTAGGGGCCTCTTTTTTAGTTTCCATTTTTTAAAAATTAAGTTTTGTGCAGCTAAAATAGCCATATTTATAATAAGTCTATCCCCCTTAGACTTTTCCTGTTCTAAGAAAAATATTTGTACAGGCTCTAAGACAGTTTCTACTGTGAGATATTTAAGCTAGAACTGGATCTTCATCCAGTATTGTCGTATTTTAGGGCAATCCCATAGACAATGTAATAGATTCACCCTCATTTTATTACATTTGTAGCAATTACCTTGTTGTGAGGAAGCCCACATACTTATTCTCCATGGTGTCAGATAAAAATTATTGATTAGTTTTATTTGGGATTAGATTAGTTGCTTCCTCATCTTTTTTTATACTCTGTGTAATATTCTCCGGTTGTAAGGGATTGAAATATTTCAAAAATTGATCCTTGACCTTGCTGATATGGTTTTGTCCGGTGATTCTTAACAAGGTCTTGTACCAAAATGCAATTGAGCGGAACCCGGCCTTATAGAGTTTTAGCCCTGAATCTATCAGTTTTTGCCCCCATTCATGTCCAAACTTATGCAATTGTGTTTCTATGTAATGCCGTGCTTGTAGGTACACTTAGAAGTTTTTCCTGGGTAGGTCAAACTCAGCAACCAGGTTCTCAAAGGAGCAGATTGTCGCATTATCTCCAGATCTGAGCTGCATGAATTCCCTTAACCCTTTTACTTTCCTGTCCAGAAAGACTTTATTATGCATCCCTGGTAAAAAAATCAACGCAGCCAGTCATGGGTAAATACTTTGTTATTTGATAGTCTAGTCCTAATAACTGACAATACTTCTGCCATGTACTACACTTGTAAATGTCAGCATCTTACTAATATTACTTGGTAATTTTCTATATGGGCAGAGAAGTATGGCCTTTAAATCAAAGGGAGCTACCAACTCTGATTCTAGTTTATAGTAGGTAACATGGTCCGCTTTCGCTAACCAATCTATGCCAAATTGCACTAATGCAGTATAATTATAATATTTAATATTAGGGAATGATAGGCCACCATACTGCTTCATATGTGATAATTTTTCCAAGGATATTTGCACCTTCTTTTCCTCCCAAATAAAATGCCAACAAGCTCTATTATATCTTTCTATGTCTTTTCTCAAAATAAGTAAAGGAAGATTTTGCAATAGGAATAGCCGTTTTGGAAAAACAATAGTTTTAATCACCATCACCCATGCGGATAAAGATAGATAGTATAAATTCCACTTATTCAATTCATTTTGTAATTAAGTTGATACCAGTCTTTGGGATTCTTTCCTATTTTGATCCCTAAATAATTGATATATTGTACCTCCTTAAAACAATATTTCGAGCTTTCCCTAATTTTATTGACCCAAAGCAACTCTGATTTACTAGGATTTATTTTGTTACCTGAAAATTGACTATATTTACCTATATTCTCCAAGAAAGTGGGGACGCTGAAAGAAGTATCTTGTAAAAATAATAAAATGTCGTCCGCATATAAGGAAATCACCAAATTTTTACTACCTACTTTAATCAGGCTCAATTCTTTTCTTTTACATATGGCTAATTGTTCTAGTGCAATGTCAAACAGTAAGGGCGATAGTGGGCACCCTTGTCGTGTTCCTTTTTGTAGGGTTATATAATTTGACAATTCCCCACTCACTAATAATTGAGATCTAGGTCTGTTATATACCAGTTGAATCAGGTTAACCAGGTTGCCTGCAAAGCCAAATTTCTCAAGTGACATAAACAAATGATCCCATATGATTAAGTCAAATGCATTTTCTGCATCTACCAGGTATAAATCCAGACTGATCTGTATGTATCAGCCCTCCAATTATTCTCTTAAGCCTTTCAGCTAGGATTGACATCAGTATTTTGTAATCTTAATTTAACAGGGAAATCGGGCGATATGAGGACATATGTTCTGGATTTTTACCTTTTTTTATATATTAAAGTGATTAGAGAGTCAGAAAAGTAGGATGACGTCATGTTATTTTTAATGTAATAATTATTATATAGACTCGCTAAAGTTTCTTCAACTGAATCAGATGTTATTTTGTAAGACTCCGCTGGCAAACCATCCGGTCCCGAAGCCTTACTAGATTTGGTATTTTTTTAAAGCTTTTTTTGATTTACGATTTGTGAATTAATCTGTTGAAATGCTTCTGTGGTACTTTCAGCCCCTGCCAGAATTGCTCTTTCCCTATCTTATTTATACTTTCTCTGGAGTATAGTTTTTGGTAATATTTAAAGGGACAGTCAACCATAGAATTGTTATTGTTTTAAAAGATAGATAATCCCTTTATTACTCATTCCCCAGTTTTGCATAACCAACACAGTTATATTAATATACTTTTTACCTTTGTGATTACCTTGTATCTAGGAACCTTCTTCCAGCCCCCTAATCACATGACTGTGACTGTTTATTATCTATTGTCTTAAATTTAGCATTGTATTGTGCTAGATCTTAAATAACTTTCTGTGCCTGAACACAGTGTTATCTATATAGCCCACGTGTACTTTCTGTCTCTTTGTGTTGAAAAGAGATTTAAAAAGCATGTGTTAAGAGGCAGCCCTCAAAGGCTTAGAAATTAGCATATGAGCCTACCTATGTTTAGTTTAAACTAAGAATACCAAGAGAAAAAGGCAAATTTGATGATAAAAGTAAATTGGAAAGTCAATTAAAATTAAAAGTCCTATCTGAATAATGAAAGTTTAATTTATACTTGACTGTCCCTTTAAAGAATGCTTCTCTAATATCTGGTGCTTTGGTATATGTTTTGTCCTCCTCTTTGATTACTGGTATTATATTATTTTGATTACGGAATTTCACTATCCTGGCCAGATGTTTGGCTGATATCCCTTGGTATCCTTGATATACTGCTCTTGCCTTCAAGTCTTCACTTGCCCAACTTTCCCTTAAATAGTTCTCCCTATCAATCTTAGCCTGAGTGTATTTTCCCCATGTGACTGTATTGGGGTTGACCAGATATCTTTCATATGTATTTCTAAGCTGGTTAGCCAACTGAAAGTCTCTAGCTTTGTTTTTGCGTTTCATTTTGACCATATAGGCTATGATTGCTCCTCTTAAAACGGCCTTTCCTGCCTCCCACAGGGTTTTGACCTTGTTTATATAATCCTAATTTAGGGAGTGATATTCTTTCCATTTATTATTAAGCCAGTTAGAAAATTGTGTGTCGTTACTCATATAGCCCGGAAATCGGAATATATTTATCTTGCTATTTAACCAAATGTTAGAAGTAATCGTAAGACTAATTATCTCATGATCTGATATGATTATATCGGCAATACTTCCTACTGTATCTAACTTTAATAGTTGCTCATCTAATAAGAACATATCAACTCGTGAAAAGTTTTTATGTACTTTGGATTCACACGTATATGCACGCTCGTCTGGATGTTGCAAGCGCCAAATATCTTTGAGTTTAAGTGTCTTAATATATTCTCTAAAGAATTTGGATTCTCTACGGTATGCCTGCCTATGTTTTAGTCGGAATCTATCTAGGTCTGGGTATAAGGTGAGATTCATATCCCCCGCCATAATTAAGTTTTGTCCAAGATAAGGTATAAGTTTCTGCTTAATCTTAAACCAAAATTCTTCCTCAAGTCTGTTTGGCTCGTATATATTGCAAAATGTCCAAGTTATGTTGTCTACCTTTATTTGGAGGATTATGTATCTTCCCTTAGGGTCTAATTCTTTATTGATAAAATTATATGTCATGTGCTTATTTAAAAGGACCGCCACGCCCCGTTTCCTCTTATTACATGGGGTCGCAATAGTTTCCGATATCCAGTCTGTCTTTAATGTATCTATCTCATGGCTCTTTAAATGAAATTCTTGTAATAAGATGATATCAGGTTTCTGCTTTTTGAGCATTTTAAAGATGTTTTTTAGTTTAAGGGTGAAGGTGATCCCGCCCACATTCCACAATATAATATTTAGGAATGTGCACATTTAAATTCTTTTTTTAATTTTTTATTTAGTGGTTAATCCTTTGAGTGCTAATGACGGCTCTGAGCCGTCACAGAGTTTCCCACCCTGGTGCTAATGATGGGTCAGAGCCGTCACTAGCACTCTCCCACCTTGAGCGAGATCTGGGGGCTCCCATCCGCTCCTACCCCAGTGATCCTGCCTGTAGAGTAAGAGGCATTGCCGGGGCTTCCCGTTTTGCGTGGTGCTGTCACGCGCAATAACGTGATGACGTCACCGTTCAACTTTATTTATACTTAACAATGTTAAGTATAGGAGCAGGGGGCATGCTGCTTAGAAGCCTGACTTTCCAACAGTGTAAGTCTTGGGGGTAAAAATAAAAAAAAAAAGTTAAAAAAAAATCTTAGCACCCAGGTGGGAAAGTGCTTAGCACTCAAAGGGTTAAAAGGGGAAAGGAGAGAAAGGAGAAACAAAAATACATTTAATCCTATTACTAAGCTAATACATCACAGAGAAAAAAGAAAAAAAAAACTCCAGTTCCAATGTACTCTAGATTTGTTGCTTAATCTCAAAATATATTAGTGTAGCGTTTCAATGTAATGGCACAAAAAATACTTTATATTCACAGATCTTGTCTGGTGTACACAGACCTGTTTCCAGGATAGTATGATATATGCAAACAAGCACATTCTGTTGGCTAACAGCTTGACAATATCTCTCCAGAAAGTCCAGCCTTTGTGTGGGGTTGCCTCCCTACCCACTGACATACCCCACACTATTATTAGCCTGATATTATATTAATTTAAAAAATTAACTGTAGCTTGCATTCCCCTTAAGCCATCTAAGTATATTTAGGTTGCAGTTATTTCAACAAAGCGTTCTTTTTGTACCCCTCTAGTTCTGAGGGAGTCCAGGTTCCATTAATCTAAGAGGTGTAGGAATATATTGTCCACCCTCTGATTCCAGAAAATATCAAGCTTTGTGCAACCAATTAAAAAGTATATGCCTGTTGGTTTTTTTTACTTTAGTTCCATTTCCACCATAGCAGAATTCTTAAAAAAGATTATGAGTAAGCCAGAACCGTCATACATATAATGAGAGTTTTCTCAAAATGTGTTATACTTTTTATCCATATGGTAGTTACTCCGTACACCACTTTTATATGTCCAGTCGTTCCATAGTGAAACTAGTACATATTGCATTATAAACTCAGTCCACCACAGACACACACTAATCTTTAGCTGATACTCTCACAGCGTAACCCAAGTCCCATTAATTTTCATTTACATTATAAGTTATAATGATACTTGCGGTCTAGTTAATCCTATGACTGGAACAGCCTCTGAATGCTCCTCCCGACCACTTCACCGTCGTCTTTCCCAGCCCAGCCTCAGCTGTGACACATCACCCCTGCTGCCGGGCTCCACATGTGGCAGAAAGATTGGCGGAATTATGAAGATCTGTACAGGTCTATGTGTAGAAACTCCTCAGCTTAGCTGCTGCTTCCATGCCATAAATTGAGCTTTTCCAAAGGCAGATTTTTATGACCGCACTATCTTTGGGCTCTGCTACGCTGTTTGCACTGTGTGTGTCCAGGCCAGCACCATCCGACCAGCATGTGGCTACTTGAAGACTTCTGCTCTCCATGTGGTTCCTCCCAAGCCAGGGTACTCTTCTCCCCCACAACAGGAGTATTCATTTGGGCGACATAGATCTTGGGTACAAGCTCCTCTCACTCGAGCTCCTGAGCGCGCTCCCTTCCCTTGCACCTTCCACCTTCCATTTGGAATCAAATCAGTCAGTTTATTGGGATGTTTCGGGGTACAAATTTTATTGTTAATAAATTAATATTTATTGTTGTTCAATTTAGTTATTATATTTAATTGTATTTATTTCTCATTCCTTAATGCGTTAAGAAAAGTTTAGTGACATTTTTTCTGTTAAGATTATTTATTTATTTTTTCTTTGTTTATTTTGGTGTTTTTCCCTTCCGGTATATATATTAACCCTCATATGGTAAACTGCTTCTGTTTTTAAAAATGTTTCCCTAGCTTTTAACCTCTCTCTTCTACCTTCGGTTTTATCAACGTCTCCGATTCAGTGCTACTCCATTGTCGGCCTTTGTCTCTGCCACCTCCTTCTTGACACATAATTTTTTCCTTTCCTGCCCTCAGTCCCGACTCAGCCTTTCCGTCATAGACATCTTATCCTCCTCCTCTCACTCATTATTATATTTTAGCAACTTTTGTTGCAATCCGCTCTGTTTTTTATTTTAATGTTGTGTCATATTTATATTAGTTAAATATTTGGTAGTCTTTTAGTTACATTAAACTGAACAAATAGCTTAGTGGCTAGCTTGTTAAATTTTATTCCTCAGAGTCTTCAGTTCGATTCCCTATACTGAAAGGAAATACATTTTAATAATAATATTTTAGTAGCTGCTTTGAAATTGACAGTTGAATGAAATTAATTCCCCATAATATTATTTATCAATATTATTGAAGAATAATTTTATTTTAATATTTATATATAAATTATTATTAACCTGTCTAATGAAACTATATATTTACAAGACACAATGTAATCTATGGCTTCCCTTCAACAGCAGATGCAGTCGGTTATGGCTTTAATGATTCTGGCCACATATCCAGAAAAGCACCTTGCAAAAGAAAGCATTTGAGTATTAATAATGACATTCCCCCTATTAATTCTGCTGAGAAATTAAATAAAAGTCTGCCTGGTTCAGACAATGAGTCTGCGATTCCCAAAAAATTACAGGATTTTTCCTCTGAGGATTCAGAACCTATTATAGATAAAATAAAGAAACAAAAAATTAAGCGCAATATTAACTTTGACATTGTTTCAATCTGTTATAGATAAAACAAAGAAACGAAAAATTAAGCACAAGAGTAACTTTGACATTATTTCAACATCTGAGTCTGACAACTCCTATTCTTCTAAAAAAATTTATGATGGCAAAGATGATGATTCTTTTTATGAGGATGTTTCTGACCCAAATTTTTATTTTGTGACGCAGGACTGAAAGAACTGTTCAATCATGTTTCATCTCTCAATTCTTTGAATAAAATCAAATCCCAAAGAAAGAAAATCTTCATTCAAAACACTAGCGTTTTTGACAGGGCCGGGAAAGGAAGGAGCCGCTTTCCTGGCCGCTCATCCTATGTCTCCAGGCCTCTCTACCAGAACAATCCAGTTCCATCAACTTCCTTCAACAACTACTTTCCAACAAGAGGCAGATAATGGTCATCCAGACCATTTAGAGGAAGACCTTCTAGAAGACCCTACTCAGGTAAATTTGAACATTTGTCATTCCATACTTTCTTTCCCTCAAAAGATAGACGGCAGACTTGCCTTATTTATTCACAATTGGGAGAAAGTATCTCAAGACCCGTGGGTGCTTCAAGCAGTATCAGGACTTCACCTAAATTTTATTTCCATCCCATCAGTCATCTTTTCCAAATTCCATAATCTTTTCCCTTTTGGATTATCAGCAATTAGAGCTAGAAATCCTAGAGTTAGCCAAAAAACAAGCTATAGAGATAGCTACATCAGACAAAGATTCATACGTCAGCAACATGTTTCTGGTCAAAAAGAAAGAAGGTTCTTTTCATCCTGTTATAAACCAGAGAAATTTAATTTACCATTTACAATACAATCATTTCAAGATGGAGGGAATCCATATCATCTTCTTTCCAAAGATTGGTTAGTTCATCTAGACCTGAAAGATGCATACCTTTCTATTCCTATTCATCATTCTTTCAGAAAATGTTTAAGATTTCTTTAGAAAAATAACCTTTGGCAATTCACATGCCTTCCTTTTGGAATTTCTTCAGAACCCTGGGCATTTACAAAGATACTTCGCCCTATAGTTGCTTGGCTTCGGATGAGGGGTGTTCGTCTTATAATTTATTTAGATGATATCCTCATCCTGCACCAAGATTGTCTTTGTTTAACTTCTCATCTCAATTTAACGATAGATCTCTTTCAGAATTTAGGATTTGTAATCAATTTCAATGAGTCGGAAATCAATCCTTCCCAATCTATACATTTTCTGGGGTTTTTAATAGATTCTCAATCTGCAACCTTGAGTCTTCCTTTGGACAACGTCAAGAAGATTATGTGCTCAAGAAACCTCAATTTCCAATTCGGACTTTAGCCCGTATAATTAGTCTTCTTTTGTCATCCATCCAAGCTATTTTCCCAGCTCCCCTTCGCTACAGGGCTCTTCAGAGACTGCAAATTTATTATCTTCAACAAGGTTTTTCTTATTTTCACAAGATTACTTTGTCAGAAGAAGCAAGATCAAAATTATTATGGTGGCTAGCCAATTAAGAGGCTTGGAATGGGAGAGCCATTTTTGGATGTTCTCCTGAGATTATTTTGGAATCAGATGCCAGCAATTCGGGATGGGGAGCCAGATTTGGTCCTCTCATTACTGTAGACAAATGGACTTCAGAAGAAAAGAACTTTCATATCAATTGTTTAGAATTATTAACAGGTTCTTTTGCCGTCAAGAGCTTTGTTTGCTCTGACCGTTCTATTTCTGTTTTACTCAAGATGGACAATATTTCTACTGTCAGGTACCTCAATCGTTTAGAAGGTACTTCATCAAAAATATTGTCAGATCTAACATCAGAATTTATACATTCTTGTTTGGATCACAATATTCACATTCAGGCAGAATATATCCCAGGTCAGAACAACACCATGGCAGATTGGGGTTCTCTTCACCTTCAGGATTCCAGCGATTGGAAATTGAACTCCAAGATTTTTCAAATCCTGTCTTATCGCAGAGGTCCTTTTTCCATAGAACTCTTTGTCTCTCGCTTGAACCACCACCTGACTTCATTTTTCAGTTGGAGACCAGATCCTCTAGCCTTAGCGACGGATGCATTCCTTCAGGAAAAGGACAATTCTAGGAGCTCATGCATTCCCTCCTTTTTCAATGATTCCATGGATGATATTCTTTGTCAGGAGGAATCTCATCTCAATTCTTCTAATAACTTCCTGGTGGTCAGCCCAGTCTTGGTTTCCAGCCCTCCTGGAGATGTCTTATCTTACTCTTCTTCTTCCTCTCTAACAAGATCTTCTATTGGACCTGACAGGACAACCTCACAACCTGGTTCTTCAGGGATCCCTTCATCTGATTGCTTGGATGATTTCAACGGATCCTGGTTGTTCAAGGGTCTTTCGGAAGAAGCTAAATCGCTACTCTGAGAATCTTGGGCACCAGAAACCAAAAGATTATACAATTATGCATGACTCAAATGGTCTAATTGGTGCAGTAGCAGGGACCTGGATCCCTTTACAATGCCTGTAAATGAGGTCATTAACTAGTTGACTTCTTTGTTCAAAGCAGGTTCGGCATACAGCTCTATTAATGTTGCACAATCTGCAATTTCAGCAGGGCATTATCTGTTAGCTAATATTCCTATTGGTCAGATCTCTTCTGTTAAGAACATTCTAAAATGTTGACTCCTCAAGGTGTGTTTTTTTCTCTATCTAAGAGAACTAATTCTCTTTCAGCCTCTATTTTCTATCCTTACTTTTTTGATTACCCTAAATTATGTGTAGTTTCTTGTTTGAAAGAGTATGAATCTAAAACTTTACCTTTTAGATTATCTTCTTCTTCCTATCAATTCCTTCTTTATTTTGTTTCTCCTCATCTGCCTGCCTCAACTACCACAATAAGTAGACCGGTTTAATGGATTATGTCTTTAGCTGGTGTGGAAGACAAGTTTTCAACTCATTTAGTTAGAGGAGCGGCTGCTTCAAAAACCTTTGTCAAATCTGCGTCATTACAAGAAATTCTTAATGCAGCAGATTGGTCCTCTGTATTCCGTCAGTTTTATTTTAAACCGATTACTTCGATTCCACACCATCTTTTGTCATGATTAATTTTGCTTTAAACTTGCAAAATAGAAGTCTCTGTCCTTGTAATAAAATTATGATTATCCTAACATAGTGACAGAATAATCTAGTTTTATTAAAGAGACAGAGACGAGTATTTTCCCTCCCATATTTTCTATGTAGTTTATTTAAGTTACATGTATACTTTTCCCTCCCTGTTAATTAAGGGTTTATTATATATTATATTATTATTTTATCTTTTTCAGCCCAGAGCCCTGCGAATTCAGGATTCCAACAATGATCAAGCCTTAATATCATTTATTTCAACAAGGAATTCTTTTCTCCATCAGAATGACGTGAGACCTCTTCAGGAATTTTCATCTCGTCTCTGGAAGCAGCTTTTTCCATCAAGTTTTCTGTGTTTTTCACGATTCTGTTTTGCATATTTGCATGTTTTTCCGAATTTTATTCCTACGTTCTTTATGTTGTTAGCAGCAAAGTTCAAAGAGGATAAGATGTCATATCACTGTCTACTTATACCCTTGGATGTTATCTGATTGGCTGTTTATATATTGCATAACACATGTCCTTGAAACCGTATTGGTTGAATTTTTTCTGTATACTTTATTCAAATTTTCAGTGCTTTTAAGTGCTGTCTGTTCAATAAATGAAAAGTTTATGCAAAATACTCGTCTCTGTCTCTTTAATAAATAATCTAGATTATTCCGTCACTATGTTTGGATAATCGTCATTTTAAAACGTTTCCAATTTACTTCTATTATTACATTTTCTTCTTTCTCGTGTTATTATTTCTTGAAGAGATACCTAGGTAGGTAGCGTGCACATGCCTGAAGCATAACAAGAAATAGTGCTGACATCTAGTGACATATAGTGCTGCCGACACATGCACACTCCCGAGCTGACATCCCTGCTTTTCAGCTAGAAAACAAAGAAAATTCATATATGTTTTATCTAAATCATGGGTTTTAAGTTCCTTTAAGGAAGGAGTATACTGCTACTAATTTCCTAAATGGATATTGAACTGAAAATCATTAAATAAACACAGTACTTATAATTTAATGTATATTATTTATTGTACACCCTGTATGTGTAATTTACTCCTGAAAAGATTTTGTTTTTTTCATTCTGAAGCTGGAAAGTATACAGCAATCTTGTTGACTTTTTAGTTTGCTACAAATGTATTGCTAAGATAAGTGTGGGTCAAATAGATAAAGATACTTACAATGGGCCAGATTACGAGTGGAGCGCTAATGTTTGCATGTGAGTGATAAGAGGTTTAGTGCTCGTATTTCGAGTTGAAAGTAAATGCTCATCGGGTTAGCGCATCCTCAGAGCTCTGGTTAACTGTTTCGCAAAACAGAAAAGTGTTACAAAGCACATTAAAAATACATTACAAACTACAGTTACACCATCTAATAAAATTATTTAAAAAAAATATTGCAGAAAAGTTCTAAGGACTCAAAAATAAGAGGTCTCACTAAAGGCAGGCAAAAGGCTTTAACATTGAGATATATACATTTACATCTCTAAATATGCAATCAAGTTTCAAGTTTACACGCGAGTTTGCTCCATTGACTTCTATGGGGGTATACGTGAATGCGCACGTGATATTTTAAGTTTGGCTTTTAGCACTCGTCGGGTTAGTGCACAAGCAAAAACAGTTTATTTTCAACTCATGATACGAGCACAACCCGCTGTGCAAAAAGCTTACTTCAAGCGCAGTTAATGCTCGAGTGGGAGCGTTAAATAGCGCTCCACTTGTTATCTGGCACAATGGATTTTAAAGAGGGATTTTTTGGACTGCAATGGAAATGTATAACCCTGCTAAATTTGCTAACAAATGAAAGTGATGGTACATTCTAGTGTTTGAAAAACACTAGGATTTACCAGTGCTATACATAAAGTCGACTTTCAGTCATGAAGTTAGAAAAGTATGCAAAAAGTACCTTTACTTTGCCTGCAGTCTAGCATGGGAGGAGGTGATGCTATGTGCAAGGAACAGGTCATTATTGGACCTTAGGGGGTGGGCTGGAGAATATTTGTTCATTAGTGAGGACAGGTAGAGGGGGCAGCGTTGGTGAGGGCTTTGTAGGTCAGGATAAGAATTTTGAATTTAATTCTGCTGTGAATGGGGACCCAGCGAAGTGACTCACAGAGAGGGGCAGCAGATACAGAACTGTGGGAAAGGTGGATTAGCCTGGCAGAGGCATTTAGGATGGACTGAAGTGGGGAGAGGCCGGAGGGAGGAAGGCCAGTTAATAATAGCAGTGCTAGCCAAAGGCACAATGCCACATGGCAGTTTAAGAGGTGGAAATGTCACCTTATTGAAAAAAAAAAGGGTTTGCCATGGGTGACCAGAGGCACTTAGCTGAGGAGTAAGGTTGCAGCAAAATAAAGGTACTTTCTGCATACGTCGTTTAACTTCATGACTAAAGGTCCTCTTTATCTATAGCACTGGCAAATCCAAGCATTTTTTGAAACGCTAGTATTTTCCTTCACTTTAAGAGTTTTAATACTTTTAAGGACTTTTTTATTGTATGTGGATATGTAATACAATGTTGAATTTCTGATATATATAGTATGCAATACATTAACTACCTTCAAATCGACATTCCAGTGCAAAATAGCATACTTTAATTGGTTAGAACACGCATTTTTGTACTATGAACACTAAAACTCTTTTGTGTTTAAAATTCCTGCAAAGGGGTTAAACACTTACCTATATTCCTGCTCAAGAGCCACAGAGAACTGCTGCTCCCAAGCTGGAAATAGTCAGTGGGCAGCAGCAGTCCTGTAAACCCACCAATCACCAACTGTGGTTTAAACACATAGAATTGTAGCGTTGATAGACTAAGCTCTAGAATGTCTCTTTAAAGGGACAGTGAGCTCAGACAAGCAGCTGATACAAGTTAATTGTATTTAATGCAGGAATACCCTTTTAAATGAGCTGCCCCCCAAAAAACAACAAAAACAAAAAAACAACACACACACTGGGAAGTTGATTACTGTTGCTGTGAATTGTTTATTCACTAATTTGCAGATCACAAAGTGTAACCACTCACCATTAGTAGGAATCTTCTGGCACTGGACGTACAGCACAAGTTTTCAGGGAAAAGTTATGAGAGTGATTGAGGTAAAGTGATTTTTTTTGAGAAGTTGGTTATATTTAGTTCTGCAATATAGAACTAGTTAACCAAATTTAAAGAATGTGTTTACTTTTTATATAAAATATGCACTGTTATTGTATTAACTATTACATACTTGGTATATAATACTGTATGTTGTTCATACCACCTGGAGCAATAGCAATATACCCACCTGGAGTAGAATAGGGCCCCACCCGATGGGCGTATCTCTAAGAAATATCCAGTCCGTGTACATGAAATGTGTGAGATGGGCTGGCTTGTTTGCAGTCAATATGTTTTTATATACTATTTTAAAAGAGTGATTTTATGAGCTACACCTCCCATTTAGCCTTTCAAGTCATGGCCATTTCACTGTTCTGGTATTACAGATTCTCAGGTATGCAGTTGCTTGTGTGAAGATTATTTGAACTATTTTTTACATAGCTTTTTGATAGCCAGTACTACAGTATTGACATATTCAATATAGGTGAAAGTTTTATCAGACAAAAGCTACTATTTTAAATGCTGAATATAAGCTTACTATAACTACGTGGTAATGTAGGTTTCGATGTTGGTAGTGCAATAAAATGCAAGGTATGCTTATTAGCCCTTTTCCTTTAGATTCCCATATAATCTGTAGAAACAAAACTGTATATGTAAATTTTTAACACTAGCGTCCAAAGCCAATTATCTGTTTAACTTCCTCAGATGGAAGAAAACAGCTGAGTTATATGTGGTCTACGTATATACCCCTGTAGGACACTGTAGCACCTACAAACCTCATCCTGAATTTGAAATGTAGTGACTGCTTATATTTCTAGTACTCTTTGTGGGGCAATAAAAGTGGTGCATATGTAGTGCTAGTTAGTGTAAGGTGAGTTTCCCCACTGCACACTTGATATTTAACTTTGTGGACAGTTTTTGCTCCCCCAAATTTGATGGTGGAAATACACCCACCTCTGGGTACCTATACAGCTAAAGTCCCACTCAGATCTGCAAAACATTGCATCTCCTCAGTAGGACAAGGTCAATAATTGGAGGCTACACATGTATGCTGTTTCTAATTGGCTTGTGAGTTGTGCCCTGCTCAGGAGCTGCAAAGTATTGTGAAACCTTTGCTTTTATCATTATTATTATACATTTTATACAGGGCTATACAAAGGTACATTATAGTCAAATGGGTACATTACAAGGTATGCCAAGCTATGTGTTTATTCCTTTTGCAGGCTTAGTTTATATTGGCTTAGTTTATATTGGTGGTGTTAATAATTTCCGTCTGGCTGACAGCCATTAAATTAAAATGTCTGCAGAAAAAGAAAAGATAACAATATCCGGCAGTTTACAGAGCTGATAGATTTTTTATTTGCAGCCACAAAATTACAACAGCAGAAGTTTCTTATTGGCTCCCATTGAAATCAATGTTTGTTGAAAAGGATATTTTTTGTGCTCACTTTACATTGAGCCCATTATTAACTTTTGGACTCGAGTTTCTGGTTTCTTGTACTAAGCATAAAGGGTCAGAATGCCCTTTTTAATTATCGTTACTAAAATGTAAAATATTTTTGCAACATGTAAAACACACTTGCATCTTATTATATAATATCCTGAAATATTACATTACCAAGGCATAAAAGTCAAAGAAAAATATGTGAACTAAACATTGGAGTCTTACAAATATCTTTAAAAATATTTAATGCTATGTAATTTACATTCATATTGTGTTGCAGGTAAAGGTGGCATTACAAATTTGTTATGCCATTGCGTTACAGTTGCTAAGCAACATTCTGATATGCATTTTTTTTTCTTCAAATTACTAAGTTGTTGAACGTTAAATTAAAATGGGTTTTGAGTTATGCTTAACAACTGATAAACTTTTTGTGTCCTTGCAACAGAAACCGAAAACACTTTACACCAGCCAAATAATTTAACGTTTTGCATCTCACTTTTTTTGCTAGCAATGTCAGCCAAAGTTGCCAAGGAACGCTAGAAATGAAATAAAATGCTCTAATTAATTATAAAATTTTATTTTCTCCATTGAAATATACTTTTAAATGTCAATATTTACGCTTTTTCAAACTATTCTAGTGTGACAGAGCCCTAGAATATATGTGTGCTGGAATGTCCCTTTAAAGGGACATTAAACCCAATTTTTTGTCTTTCATGATTTAGAAAGAGCATGCCATTTTAAACATTTTTCTAATTTACTTCTGTTGTCTAATTTGCTTCATTCTCTTGATATACTTTGCTGAAAAGCATATCTAGATAGGCTCCGTAGCTGCTGATTGGTTGCTGCAAATAAATGCATCGTCTGATTGGCTCACCCATGTGCAATGCTATTTCTTCAACAAAGGATATCTAAAGAATGAAGCAAATTAGATAATAGAAGTACATTGGAATGTTGTTTAAAATTGTATTCTCTATCTGAATCATGAAAGAGAATTTTTGGGTTTAGTGTCCCTTTAAATAACATTTGCAGTTGGGATTTAACTTGATATTTTTAAGAGACTATACTGAGTCAATAAGCATTGTAATAGTATAATATGTCTCTTTAGAAATAGTGTCAGAAACCCTTGGGTTCTGTTTTAAAAAATATATATATATCCTATGTCAATTTTCCAGTGCCAGAAAACATCTTAAATTGTATCATCGGAAGACATCTGGCACAAAATACACAGCTAAATAAACACAGGCATTAATCACAGGCCTCAAAACCAAAGATATGATGATAAGCAATACCAGACATATTTAAATCTGCTCAACTGCATTTATTAAAATATGTGTTATTTTTGGATACTACTGCATAAAAAAATGATACAAAGAAACTGTCAAAACCATGTGCTATGTATCAGGAATGTCCAACAGTGGAACTGGCTTTCACTTGCTGGGCTTGAAACCACATTTTGCAAATTATCTTAATCAAAACAAAAATATAGACTTCTATGTAAACACACATTATATGGACATGGGTTTTTAAGACAAACTGCAAAAATACAAAAACCTATGGGGAGGACAGTGCTATGGAATTTGGCTCTACTTTACAAATAAATTATAAGAATTATCATTATCACCATCATAATAACAATAACAAATGGCCAATTGCTGATAAAATAATTAAATTATTCACATATTGTTGCATATATTGATTACATGAGTAATTAATCTGCTTTTGCAAATAAGGAGATAACATAACATCCTTAAACCACATGCTATGCACAGGACATTAAACCAGAGCTCCCATTTGGTATTTCTGTCTTCTTCTTATCCCACTACCTACACTACTGATTTCAGTTAAGTAGACCTGGTATTGATCTAGCTTTGCCAATACCCTGACCCATCCTACCCAAAAATGCCCCAGATCACTGCCCACAACTTAACTGATGTGCCACCTAACCTAACTGGGGTCACCAAGACTAAATTCAAAACAACTAATCTATTCTTTATCAATATGTGAATACACTGATTAAATATGTTAAAAATCCCCACAAACTATGCTATTTCATATAGGCATGAAGTCACACTCTATCTCTACCATTTTCCTGAGCATTTACCTGTTTTCGGCTGCCAAGCTAGCAGTTGCAAGACTCTGGAAACAAAAGACAACCCCAAGATGGGCAGATGTAGTTAAGATCATGTCCTACTTCGAACAAATGGAATGCCCAATATTCACCCAGCAGAACAAGGTGGCCTTACACTCCCAAATTTGGGACTCTTGGAGACGGCTGATAGACCCTCCGTGCGAACCCTCAGGTAGCACCCAATCTCCCATGAGTATAGAGTAATTAATGTCTGTCCCATGGTACTACTAATCATCAGATAAAGCCAGGTTATTATTCTAGAAGCCTGAGTTAATACATGGTTATCCCCCCCCCCTTTTTTTTTCTCTTTTCTCTCTCTCTTCTTGCCTCACCCCCTCCCCTCTACCTCCACCCCCTCCCTCCTCACACCTTGCTACCCTTTTTTTGGGTCACCAAGATAGTCAGTTATTGATTTATATAAAACAAACTATTCGTATTGTTATTCACTTTTCTTTTCTGCAGTTATATGGTACTTCACAGTATTATCAGAAAATGTTGAGGCCGTCTGTTGCTATGATGTTACCAGATTGTATGTTCACTCATGTAATGTTTTTCTTATAATGCTATGTACTGTGAAAATTTTGATTGCCAATTTCATGTTGGATGTTTGAACATTACCTTGTTGTTCTTATGACTTTTGACCTCAATAAAATATTATTAAAAAAAAAAAATATATATATGTTAAAAATATATATTTTGCTTGGAGAAAAAGTTGTTTAATTTGATAATCTGATGTTACTTTTGGAATTTGTAGGCAATGTGAGACAAAGCACAATTTTACACAAAATTTATTGGTGTTTAAAGGGTCATAATAATGAAAAAAGGACATGCTCTAATTAATTACATCATGAAATTTTAACACTAGCAATTCCCCAACTTTATGCTTTTCATTCCTACAAAGGGATTAAAGTACAACTCATGAGATGCAGAGCACTGCTGTGCAACTTCCACTACTGATAGAGTGACCAGTAGTTTCCGCTGAGACCAGCAGTGGACTGCAGCTCACAAGTGGCACTTTAACTATGTGTTTAACCCAATGAGTTTGTATTTAAACACAAAGGGCCCTATGATCAAAACTTTGCCTGGCAAAATGTGAAAAACCATGTTGACACTCGCAGGGGCAATTCTCATGGAATTATCTAAAAAAAGGGGAATGTCCCTAAGAATGATAAGATGTCTCACATGAAATGTAATGGAGCTTTCTGCAAAGGGAAACTTCACTAGGGTAAGCAAAGTTAGCAGAGGGCACACATTAAAAATTAAATCCTGCAGCCAATACAGATCAGATTACTTTGTTTTCAGAGTATAGTACCTTAAAATCACCTCTTTTTTTTGTATACGTGTTTTTTAATGATTTTTAATGTGACTAAACAATGCTATTTTACTGCCTATTTTTATTTCATTATTTTATTTATTCATTTATATCATTTTTAAATTATGATTATTTTTGTGAGTCCTATTGTACTGTAAACCTCGCCTTCATATACTTATACATATACATACTGTTCTTAAGATAAAAACTGCCTTTATACAATTAGGACAGGGGCTTCATAGTGCTGGTGTGATTTCTTAAAATTTTTCACAAGCTAAGAGAGCTTTCGATCATCAGGCCCATAAAGTTGGGGCTTTGCTAGTGGTAAAATTACATGTTCTAATGAATTAGAGCAAGTCATTTCTTTTGTAAGATGGTAAGAGTCCATAGGAATTCCATATCATGTAGGATATACTTACTGCCACTATGAGGAGGCAGAGAGTCCACACAAGAGCTTTAATCCCTTCCCACCTCCCCTCTATCCTCAGTTCTTTTGTTGGTTATCTATTCTAATTTCCATAAAGGCAAGAAGACTACTGGTGACTTCTTGGACTGTGATCAATTATGCATCATTGGAGGGGATTTGTAAATCTGCAACATTCCTTCTCTGCATATATTTTTTAAGATTTTCTGTTTTGATGTTTTTACTTTTGGGAGATGTTTTTCAGCAGGAAACTCCTTCAGTCTTTAGGGTCCGGCAAATCTGCCTTATTCTGTCTCTCCCTTTCCTTAAAATGGACTCTCAGCTTGGGTATTAAATCCCACTTGTTATGGAATTCCTATGGACTCTGATCATCTCACAAAAAAAAAAATTACACTTACCTGATAAATTCTTTTCTTTCGGGGTGATAAGAGTCCATTGGCCCCACCCCTTCAATTTTGGGCGACAGTTCTAATTTGCACCTCTGTAGTCCCTGCTTTTGTTTTTCCTGCCTATCTGTTCCTTTAGCTGCTAGGCTATACGTTAAACTGAGGAGAGAGGGGAGGTGGAAATTAAAGCTCTTGTGTGGACTCTTGGCCTCCTCCTAGTGGTAGGAAGTATATCCCACATGTTATGGAATTTCTATGGACTTATATCACCCTGAAAGAAAATAATTTATCAGGTAAGCATACATTTTGTTTATTATTTCCATTATTATGGCCTTTTAATGTCCCTTTGAATCCTTTTCAGAAATGATTGATTGTTCATAGAAGACTAATAAGACATGCACATTTTTATAGTGGACTCAAAAGATTGGCTTGTGCTCTGTGATTGTTGCATTGAATTGGCTGTACAGTTTTTGATTGACTGCACGGATGCCAAAATTCCCCAGAGCGTAAAACTTATCTAGTTAAAGGGACAGTCTACCATAGAATTGTTATTGTTTTAAAAGGTAGATAATCCCTTTATTACCCATTCCCCAGTTTTGCATAACCAACACGGTTATATTAATATACTTTTTACCACTGTGATTACCTTGTATCTAACATCCTGCAGACTGCCCCCTTATTTCATTTCTTTTGACAGATTTGCTTTTTAGGCAATCAGTGCTGACTCATAAATAACTCCATGGGAGTGAGCACAATGTTATCTATATGGCACACATTAACTAGAGCTGGCTAACTATTAAAAACTGTCAAAATACTCTAAGATAAGAGATGGCCTTCCACAGCTTAAAAATTAGCATATGAGCCTACCTAGGTTTAACTTTTAACAAAGAATACCAGAAGAAGAAAGTAAATTTGATGATAAAAGTACATTGGAAAGTTGTTTAAAGTTACAAGCCCCCTCTGAATCATGAAAGTTTAATTTCGACTTGACTGTCCCTTTAAGTCTTCATTTTCTTTGGCATAAAATGCATTTTTTTTTTATAATCTTATTTGTTATAAAAAAAATGCATGCTCATTTAAATACATAACTGAACAAATTGAGGCCGAATTATCATTTGTCTGTCGGACCTGATCCGGATCAGGTCCGACAGACATTGCTGAATGCAGAGAGCAATACGCTTTCCATATTCAGCATTGCACAAGCAGCTCACAAGAGCTGCTGGTGCAACACTGCCCCTTACAGACTCGCCAGAAACATGGCCCTTCAAGCTCCATTTGGAACTTGATAGATAGGCCTCTTTGTATTACCATGTTCTTTTAAAAAGCGGCGTAATTGCAATAACATGTTAAAAGTCAACACTTGGAACTGAAACAATATGACAAAGAAATTACATATTTGGATTTAAGTGAAAAGAATAATCATTGTGAAGAAATGACTGTGGGCATATTGCTTAAATATGGAAAGCTTAGTTTTGATACATTAGGAAAACCTAGTAGAAATTAGAATTTAAGCTCTTCATTTAGCGTAGTACGCTTTTAAAAATAATAATGTGCGAGAAAAGAAATCAGATCTTCCACATTGATCAATAATTTTCTTATGAATGAACTCTACTCATGATAATATTTATACTGTAGCACATGTACATCCACTGAATTTGTTCACCTCAAAGTAAAATGATATATTTTTTGTTTGCTAAAAATAATAATCAATCAATCAATAATAAAAATATCATTTATGTTCCTTTTTTTTGTTTGTTTTTTTAATAGATGTAAAGTCTGAGGTTCCTATGGGGTTGGAACCCATCACACCTCTTGATTTACGGACAGATCTCCGTACCGGAATGCCCATTATTGACCCAGTTTTACGAGAGAAGCAACTCCACCAAGAACTCCTACTTATTCAGCAACAGCAGCAAATTCAGAAGCAACTCCTCATAGCAGAATTTCAGAAGCAGCATGAAAATCTAACAAGGCAACATCAGGCTCAACTCCAAGAACACTTAAAGGTAATTAGAAAAATAATATATAATATACAGCAAACACCGTTATTAAGATGGTTGTCATTGGGTCTGCCTAGGGTTGATCATAAACCATAAATTCTGGGAATGCATAAGGTGACTACAAAGCTAAGTACCATCTTTGGAGGTATTACAGGTGTCTGTCTCACTCCAAACTTCTTTTTTTTATTATTTTTTATAAACCCTGTCTCGACTTGCTCTGCATAGAGCACTAGACATATACATTATATTTTTTCCACAAATGTGGCTATCTTGTGCTTGTAGATGGCAAATACTAAATGGAGTTTAATCTACTATGAATATTTTCTTGGTTTATGGCTTATAAAACAAAAGTATTAGTAGTCTGGATATATAGTCTATTGAAAATGGACCTATATTCTAAACTTTGCATAATTTTGTCTAAATTATCAATATCAAGTCAGTCTTTTTTTTTTCTTTAATTTTACAGTTTTTGTTATTTTCTGAAGAACAGATCCTTTTTATTTAGTATTTGTCTTTTAGATTGAAGTGAAGTAGTATTTAAGAATTAAGAGTTCTCTTTCCTTGATTTAAGAATGACTGTGATTTTTAAGAATAATTTTCTGATTGTACTTTATATTGGTCTCCAATTACCTTTTTAACTTCTATGTTAAATAAATGATTGAGGGAACTTTTGAAGAGTATGATTTAGACCCAATCTCTGATTTGTATCAAGTTCTTATATTTTAGGGTATTTTTAATTTACATGAAACAGAAACACTAGTATGGTAGTTTTAAGATCATTTAGTTTATACAGTGTTTTCTAAATTTGTCAATGCACATGTATCCATAAAGGAGGCAGAGGTATTACAGAATTAACCCCCTAATGACACAGACATACCCTATACGTTGTGTGTCCTTAAAGGGACAGTTTACTCAAAAATGTTCTCCCCTTTAATTTGTTCCCAATAATCCCCTTTACCTGCTGGAGTGTATTAAATTGTTTACAAGTATTTACTTTACTCTCATATTGGCATTTGAAATATTTTATTTAGCCTGTGGTATCCCCACCCATTCTGAAAGTTTTTGGCCTTGAGGCCAAGGTGTGTTAACACAGTCAGTAGAAGAAATTACACTCCCAGTGGGTTATAGAAGATATAAGGTAATAAAATGTTATTTTTCCTTTGTTCTCTCCCAGTATTGGTGATTGGTTTATGGACAGATATAAGATAAACAGGCAGGTATATGTACACAATGTGATAAAGTAATGAGATCTAATTATACCTACAAGCTCAACCCATTTTATTAGGTTGCGGCTTCAAAGCACAAATCAGCTAATTCATATACACAAATAAGCCTTAAAAAGGCAAATCTCATACATTTTATACTCTGCAGCTGGTAAATTTTTTTATTGGAAACACATTAAGGGAAAAACGATTTTATAGTATATTGTCCCTTTAAGGGTTTTTCCAGTTGACATGCCTTTGGCTTCGTAAAATACATTATTCAATTATATGTATTTTTTTTTTTTTAAAAAAAACCTTCTCAACATACTTTCATTATTTTTTGTCCCTTTCTCCTATAATTTAATTGTAATTTGTGTGCTTTCCAGTTCCTGTTGAAAGTGCAGACTCCAGGTTTACAATTCAATATTCCATATTCATTGGCTACAAAATTAAGTGATCAATTTATAACTGTCCTTAATTGGACTTGACTCCACAGAGAAGGAAACCTAGGTTGTAACATGGCACTGCTCATTGCTTTAGCCACAAAAATATTACAATATTTTTTTAAAATATGTACACAACTAAGATCATTTTTGATTTGTACACATTATTCTACCAAGCAGTTATTTAGTCTCTTTCCCTTTAAATTGTCACTTACCTGCTAATCTCACTAATATTTTTTCCCAGACTTATCTCTTAAAGTATTCCTTTTTTCTGCCCAAAAAATTATATATTTTTATTAAAAAAAAAAATTCATTTTTTTTTATTTTGTATGTAGATAAAAATATTTTTTTAAACTTTAATTAATCATTTTTTTGCTTAATGTGTCTTATTTCTTATGTTAATTTATTAAATGTCAGTTCTTTTTATTTTATTATTAAATACATAATTTCAAAGAAGTATTCCTAAAATAAATTATTTCCATTTACTGCTTAAAAGGACAATACATTATATATAATGTATATTACAAGTGGAAGAGGCTACATATGTGAGAGCCCACTGGAGGGATAACTGCACACAAAATAGTAGCCTTTAGGGGGCGCTCTCAAGGGAAAGAATATACAATATCAAAAGTCCAAATAAAGTTGATAATACTGTAATGCACGGCTGCTATGAAGCACTCAACTGTAAATACTTTTCAAACAATTAACAAATACATTTTTAAGCAAAATTTGGTTTGTTTTACAGTCCAGAAAACACCCTCCTTATGTCTCTTGTGATTAGTTTTAATATCTTTTTTTTTGTGTGACCAGTTAGGGAAAGATAACAATAAACTGTTACCCTAATCAATTGATCGCTTTGTAGACAATTTTCAGAGATAAGATGCAGGAAAAGCAGGCATAATAAATACATTGTGTTACATTTTTTATTACATTATATGAAATATTTTAAGGGAAAATATACTGTGAGCTTGATGCCTTTTAAGTCTAATTACAAGTATTGTTTCAAATGTAGATAATTTTGTAGCTTGACTTCATATCAGTTGGTGAGTAGTAATTTACTTTATTACATCAAGTTTCTTAAACTGTTGTTTAGGGTTTTTGTTGCTATTTTTATATTGCTGTCATCGAAAGTTTCATACATTTATAATGGGCTGATTTTTTTTTTATGCTTTGGAATCAAAATATTCCCTATCCTATAAGTCTGACATATGTGGCGGCAGCAAAGGAAGTAGTGGTGAACCAAATATGTAAATTGAAAACAAGCACTTTGGAAGTAATAAACTTCCATGACCTAAGCTATATTAAACAATTAGAAAACTATAAGTAATTAGATGCAATACCATCAAAGAATGAAAGCTTTAAAGTGAAGGTCCATTTTGATGAATTAGTGCCCGGTTTATAATAAACATATTAAAAACAAGGGCACTTTAATTCATCAAAATTGACATTTCACTGTTTTCTTCAAAAACATACTTTTTAATCCTGGCAGCCACTCCAGCACTTCCTCCGCCTGTCGCAAGCCGTCTTCACAGGTCACAAATGACGAATCCGGCTTCCTCCAATCACAGCGTTGCATCAGGCCAAGATTCCCCCGGGGGGAAGCTGTGATTGGAGTAAGCCTGATTTGTCATTTCTGACATCTGCAGAGGCATCCGACGGCCGGGGGAATCGCTGAAGCGGCGTTCAGGATTAAAAGGTACGTTTTTGAAGAAAACAGTGAAATGTCAATTTTGATGAATTAAAGTGCCCTTGTGTTTAATAGGTTTATTAAAAAACGGGCACTAATTCATCAAAATGGACCTTCACTTTAAAGGGACAATAAACGAACACCTCTTGCTTTTATGTAAGAAAATGGTGCTTGTCCCACACTCCCTAAAAAAGCACCTTCTGTAACCTGCAGATGCTGCAAATCAAACAGCTGGTTTAGGCAATATGCAGCATTTTGTAAAGCTAGGTTACAGTTTGCGCTTCTATTTTTTTCTAGGGAGAGTCAGACAAGCACATGTCAAGTAACACTCCATAAAAATGAATGGAGAAGCTAACATGCAAACCTTTTAAAGCATGTGCTTTTTTTTCAATCCTTCCAAAGAGGCTTGCATGTGTCCTGCAGGATTCTGAATCCTGGCACAACTACATAATGTACAGTGACTGCTTGATCAGTGCAGGTGCTTATGGTCCTCCTGTCCATAATTGCCCAGAGCAAATCAGTTTAACATACTGAAGAGCTTTATTAAAGTTATGCCCCAAGCTTTGAGACAGTAAAATAATAGACATCCACAATGCAAACTGTGTGATCAAAATTGCAGGTTAAATCATAAAGGCAACCTACTATGAGTGCTGTGCCAAAGTAATACTTTTAAGTATCCCAGAGTTGTATTTCATTTTTAATTGGATAAATAGCATTTAAGAAATACCCACATCAGATCAGACCCCTGGCCACGTAAACCCCTGTAAGCCCCATACTCAATTCAGACCTCATATTGTATCCCATTCCCTGACCATGCAACCCTCTCTCAACCCCTTACTCATATCAAATCAGACCCCCCCTTCAGGCAGCACCCCTATCAGCCCCATATCCAATTATTTAAGACCACATATCAGATCCCTGACCCTGCAATGCTCTGTAAACCCCATACTGATATCAGATCATACTCCCTGTAATGCAGCACCCCTATCAGCCCTATATCCAATTCAGACCTCATATCAGATCTCTGACCCTGCAACCCGCTGTCAACCCCATACTCATATCTGATCAGACTCTATGTCATGCAGCACCCCTATCAGCCCCATATTTAATTCAGAACTCGGATCAGATCCTTGACCTAGCAATACTCTATCAACCCCATACTCACATCTGATCAGACTCCCCGTCATGCAGCACCCCTCTTATCCCCCATATCTGATTCAGACCTCATATCAGATCTCTGACCCTGCAACCTGCTGTCAACCCCATACTCATATCTGATCAGACTCTATGTCATGCAGCACCCCTATCAGCCCCATATTTAATTCAGAACTCGGATCAGATCCTTGACCTAGCAATACTCTATCAACCCCATACTCATATCTGATCAGACTCCCCGTCATGCAGCACCCCTCTTATCCCCCATATCTGATTCAGACCTCATATCAGATCTGTGACCCTGCAACCTGCTGTCAACCCCATACTCACATCTGATCAGACTCCCCATCATGCAGCACACCTCTTATCCCCCATATCTGATTCAGACCTCATATCAGATCCCTGCCCTGTAACCCTCTTTCACTTTCTCTTTTAGCACTATGTCAACATGAGTAGTTATATCAGATCTCTGGTGCTACAGCTCCTTTTGTAAGACCAGCAGCACTAGATCAATATCCACTTTCAGAGCCTTGCAAGGGGAGAACGGTAGCACTTGACCTCCCTACAGGTCTTTTCTTTGTGCTTTGCAATCTAGTGCTTATCTGCTAATGTATGCTAATTATATACAAAATGCTTTTAACATCTTTGTAAGGGCAAGATTATTCTTAACAGTCCAAATAGTCTGCATTTATTTATTTTATTTGCATTTTCCAAACCTTTTTGCACAGTGATTAGAAACACACATTTTTTGTATATGTCTTACTTTTAGATTTCTATCTATATAACTGTTAGAAATGTTGTCAGAAATGAATTATGCATTATTTGTTATTTTTTCCTTTTTGAAAACAATGTCAAATACAACATACACAATTAAATCCCATATTCAGCCTGTTAGAACTATAATAAAACTCAAATATTCCAGAAGTATTTTTGTGTTATTGAATTATAATGTGCTGCATAATATGCTAGTTACTACAATAATTTGCAGTTAAATGATATAGCAAAAGGCCAAGCAAATAATATTACTCACACTTTATTATAAAGTTATTCATTTACTAATTTAAAATCTCCAGAAATATTAATATTTACTAAAGTACTTCAAATGATTCTTAGTAATGACAATTCATGTTTCTCAAATTGCATCATCCTTTGCTTCAGTTATATATAGAACTATTTTTTTAGCTTGCACCTGCTTTATACATTTTTTTAAATCCTGTTTGGGTTAAAAGAGCATGACTAACAGCCCTACTCACACACATCTGTTTGGAATCTTTGGGCATAAACAGTGCAAGACTGACCCTCTTTTCAACTATATCTTTTTAACTTCCATTTTTTATGGAATTCCAATTAAAGGGACTATAAACATCATGATGTTGTAATATAAAATATTTATTTATCTGCAGTGAAAAATATTGCAGTTTAGTTTTATTATTTATTTTGTCCCCTTTTCCTATAATTTAACTTAGAAAATTGTTTTTTTTTTTCTTTTTCTACTGAGATTTTATAAAGTAATGGGCACCAGTATGTTGAAAACTTGTTTTATTATTATTATTATTATTATTATTATTCTTTATTTATAAAGCGCCAACAGATTCTGCACAAAGATAAAAGGACAGTACAATATGAGAAATGTTTAATTTAGCAAACAAATACAGGGGGAATTGGGGGCCCTGTTCCCATTGGAACTTACAATCTAGATGGGTAGGAGGGTGGAAACAGGAGGTGGGGACTGCAAAGGTGGGAATGATGTTAGTGTGGAGTAGATGAGGGGAACTAGTAAGCAAGTGGAATTCATTAGTTACTGATTTGGTGGTAGGCTTCCCTGAACAAAAAGGTCTTTAGGGAGCGTTTAAAGGAGGAGAGGTTGGGGGAAAGTCTGACAGCTCATGGAAGTGCGTTCCAGAGGGTTGGTGCTGCGTGAGAGAAGTCCTGTAGTCTAGCATGGGAGGAGATGATGGTAGAAGAGGCAAGGAGTAGATCGTGGTTGGATCTTAGGGGACGGGCTAGAGTATATTTGTTGATGAGTGAGGACAGGTAGGGGGTCTGCATTGGTAAGAGTGAGAATTTTGAATTTAATTCTGCTGTGAATGGGGAGCTAGTGAAGGGGACTCACAGAGAGATGCAGCAGATACAGAGTGTCGGGAGAGGTGGATTAGCCTAGCAGAGGCATTTAGGATGGATTGAAGGGGGGAGAGATGGGAGAGAGCAAGGCCAGTTAGTAGGTTATTACACTAGTCAAGCCGGGAAATTACTAGGGAATGGATTAGCTGTTTAGTAGTTTCAGCACTCAGAAAAGGACGAATTTTGGAGATATTGCGTAGGTGGTTGCGACAGGATGACGAGAGCAATTAGATGTGGGGTATGAAGGACAGATTGGAGTCAAGTGTAACTCCTAGACAGCGGACTTGGGATGATGGGGAGATAGTGGTGTCGCCAACAGTGATAGTAAAGTTAGAAACTGGAGTAGGATTAGATGGGGGGATTAGAAGAAGCTCAGTCTTGGACATGTTGATTTTTAGGTGGTGAGAGGCCATCCAGGAAGAAATGCCATATAAACAGTTGCTGATGTGGGAAAGGACAGAAGGGGAGAGTGCAAGGGTGGATAGGTAGATCTGAGTATCATCAGCATAGAGGTGATAATTGAAGCCATAGCTACTGATAAGTTTACCCAGTGAGGAAGTATAGATAGAGAAGAGTAGAGGGCCTAGAACAGAGCCTTGAGGTTCTCCAGCAGACAAAGGCAATGAAGAGGAGGAGTCACCAGCAAATGAGACAGAAAAGGACCTATTAGAGAGATAAGAGTGGATCCAGGAGAGGGCAATGTCACAGAGCCCAAAGGAGCTGAGAGTCCGTAGGAGGAGGGGATGGTCTACAGTGTCAAAGGCAGTAGATAGGTCAAGTAAGATGAGTAGAGTGTAGTGGCCATTGTTTTTAGCAAAAAGAAGATCGTTAGTAACCTTGTTTTTCACCCTTATTTGCTCTCCTTCAGATATAAAATAAAAGATAGTTTGCAAATCTGTGTGGAATGTAGGATTGTTAAAGTAACTAAAAGGGTTTGCAAAACAGACTTGTTTACATAGTGTCTTCTATTGTCTGTTTTATATCTATCTCCAATTATCCTCAGCAAAAGAGATAGAAAAGGGGAAAACTTAGGTTTTAACACAGTGACACATAATACTTTATTGAATCTAATGTACCTTATAAAAACTAGACCTTTACACATATCTTCAATATTTAAACAACTTCTATAAAAAACAAACAAACATATAATTCACAGGCTAATATTTGATTTAAATATTTCATTATATCTCATATTTATTTACTGTTATAATAGCCCTTTACAAATAAATGCTGCTTTTTAATTTGTTTTACTTCACAAGTTACAGCTACAATATAAGAGGAATATCTGTTTTTCTTTAACTGGTTGAGTACATTTTCAGTATAGCTAATAATGACTGCCTAGTGTGTTGTAATGCAGTTTTTTTTCTTAATTTAAAAGGGCACAAAAATCAAAATGAAAGCTTCATGGCTCAGATAGATCACACATTCTTAAGGGACTTTTTAGTTTAAAGGGGCATGAAACCCAAAATTTTCTGTCTTGATTCAGACAGAGCATGTGATTTTAACAAATTTCAAATTTACTTCTATTATCAATTTTTCTTTGTTATCTTCGTATCTTTTCTTGAAAAGCAGAGATATAAGCTTAGGAGCCTGCCTGTTTTTGGAGCACTATTTGGCAGCAGTTTTGCAAGAAACGTATCCATTTGCAAGAGCACTAGATTGGAGCACTATTTCCTGCCGTATAGTGCTCCAGACACCTACCTAGGTATCTCTTCAACACAGAATATCATGGGAGCAAAGCAAATTTGATAATAGAAGTAAATTGGTATTCTCTGTCTAAATCACAAAAGAACATTTTTGGGTTTCATATACCTTTAACTCTGTAATCAAATGTACTTTGTTCTCTTGATATGCTTTATTGAAAAGCATACCTAAGTAGCTGCAATGCACTACTGGGAGCTAGCTGGTGATTGAGGGTACATGCATGTCCCTTGTCATTGGCTCACAAGATATGTTTCGCTAGCTTATATTTGTGCTTTGCTTATCTGGAGGTGACTTTTACTATGTGTTGAAATAAAAAAAGATAAAATAATTTGAAAAGTTTCCTGAACGTGCGATAATTTGTAACACGACTGTCCACTTTACTCAATGCAAAACTTTGTTAAAATTGGGTTTTGTAATTTATTTCTAATGGATCACTTTGTACAGCCAAAACATGTCCAAAATCTACTAGATTTACTCTTTATGAAACCTAATAGAAGAACCAAACTCACTGTAACAAAATAGAAAAGTAATAAAACTCAGAAGGAAATGATAGAATCTGGTGCACCGGGTTATAAAAGTGATACAATATTTGAAGTTGAATTAAACTCTTGGGTACCAGAAAGAACAACCACATTGTTAATATTGATATGTTTATTGTTGGCATATTTCTCCTCTGTCACTAAACATTCATAAAAACAGTCATGTGACAATAAACTATTCACTAAAAATAGATGTCAAAGAATTAGGTATATGTTCTCATTTCAATCCAATATAAATGTATATTGTGTTTTAATTGAAGGTTTCACATGGTCAGGAATAAGTCAGCAACCTTCAATTAAAGGGACATTAAACACCAAAAATGCTATGGTTTAAAAAGATAGATAATCCCTTATTTACCATTCCCCAGTTTTGCATAACCAACACTGTTATATTATATTTTTACCTCTGTGATTACCTTGTATCTGAGCTTCTGCTGACTGCCTCCTAATCTCTGATCTTTTGACAGACTTGTATTTCAGGCAATTAGTGCTGACTCTTAAATAACTTCACGGGTGTGAGCACAATGTTATCTATATGGCACACATGAACTAATGCCCTCTAGCTGGGAAAAACTGTAAAATGCTTTCAGATAAGAGGCGGTCTTAAAGTACTTAGAAATTAGCAAATGAGCCTACCTAAGTTTAGCTTTCAACTAAGAATAACAAGAGAACAAAGCAAATTTGATGATAAAAGTAAAATGGAAAGTTGTTTAATTTGCATACCTTATCTAAATCATTAAAGTTTTATTTGGACTTCACTGCTCCTTTAAATATGTTATGGAATCTGCTAATGTGCTGGTGAAATTTAAAATTGAATGAATAATTCTTCATTAAAACACGCAATTGATAATGTTAGATATTACATGGCTTCTGTTGCTGTTGTGTCTTTTATATTATCAAAGAAATCAAAGTAAAATAATTTGTGGAACATATTTATATATTGAATAAAGTGAGTTAAACTGAAAAATAGTTATTTGTTAACCTAGCTTTTGTGGAAATATTCTGGGGATACCTACATGAAAACGGTTCAGCTGACTGTCTGCTCAGTTCACTAGGACGTCTCTTCAGTTCTTACGACCGCTACTTCTTAACTCCTGAATCCGATGAGTCAGAAGGCTTGCGCGGAATGTGCATAATAAATTGGCCGCTAGCAGGGGGTGTCAATTAACCTTGATCGTATAGGATCTGGAGGATTGATGTCTGCAGCCTCAGAGGCAGTGGACCAGTTAAGAAATAGAGGTCTTAAGGCTCGCAAGGAAACAGGGGCATCAGGGGCCATCCTGCCCTTGTTAAATTGGCCCCATAGTCTCAATGCTGTATTACTGACTGTATCTAAAGAGGAATGGGAGTTTGGAATTTATTATTTCAGATTATTTAAAATTTGGTAGACAAACAGTGCAGCTGGTAAGGCCTATTGAATGGTCGCAATGGGAGAGGTATAAGTTGCAGAAATAGCAAGGTTCTTATGCCACTTAACATATCACTAGTTAGACCTTATCTGGAATATTATGTACAGTTCTGGAGACCACATATCCAGAAGGATATAAATAAACTAGACGTTCTCTAAAGGAGTGCTACTAAATGGTACATGGTCTAAAATATAAAACATGCTAAAAAAGACTCTATGATGTAAATATGTATAGTTTAGAGGATAAAAGGGAAAGAGGTGACATTATAGAAAACTTCAAATATATGAAGGGACTTAATAAACTGGAATCTGGAAGCATTTTCCCAAAAAAAGAAATACCAGAACAAGGGGTCACAATTTAGAAGGTAACCGATTCAGCAGAACTGTAAGGAAGCAGTTTTTTACAGAAAGGGTGGTGGATTCATAGAATAAGCTTCCAACAGAGGTGGTAAACACAAAGGAGCCAATTTATCAAGCTTGATGCCCCTGTCTAAAGACCGCTGCTCCATAACTTGTCCACCTGCTCTGAGGCTGCGGACAGAAATCAACCCAATCGAATACAATCGGGTTGATTGACAAGAACTGCTTGTGTCGGCATTTATCGATGTGTGGCGGACATGATACGCTACATTGTATCATGTCTGCTTGCACTATGATAAATCTATCCAAAAGACTGTAAAATAATTTTAAAATGCCTGGGACATGCATACGGCTATCCTAACAAAAAGGTAACATGTAACATGGGTAGACAATGTCTTTTTTTGTTCTATGTGTCCGCCTCTCCAGCTTAACCAGCCTCTCTTCTAATGTTATTCTATGCATCTAATTACTAAAGCTCATGTATCTCAATATTTTTTAGAGCAGTAATGGACAACTTCCTAGTATACAGGGACCATAAATCAATATTTTAGAAGCCTTAAGGCTTGCATATAAATGTATGGCTATTGAACAAACACATCATATAAAGTTATATAATTTTATTATAGATTTAGGTAAGGTTCCAGGGTACTTTCTGGCTGCTGTTCTTCCTTCCAGAGGGCTCTTCTGAGTTGTGGTCAGTACAAAGCACACATTTTTAGTTAAACTTCTTTCTAGGACCACGAAATTAGTGCCACAGGATGCATGCAGCTCCTGGGCCCCCAGTTGGCAAGCCATCCCTGATTTACTGTATCAGCTGTATACAAAAATAAAGGAACTGGTCAAGTTGGTGAGATCTATTAGTGAACATTGCACAAAGATATGTAAATGTTTTTCCCAGTAAATAGTTTTCTTAACCATATTTATGGCTGAGAGTTTTTACACTACCTTTTCTGATCCATAACATACTCTATGACTGATCATAATGTCTTGGTTTCATAGTATTAACCTTCTAAATACAAAAATATGATATTTTTTTCCCTAAGAATATTTTGTAATAAAATCTATGTCTAGCTATATTTATAATGCAACTGTCTTCCAGCTAAATACTGTAGGGAAATAATAAGAGCATTGTTGGTCCGCAACTTACTTGGAACCTCTGTGATTGATGTCTTTCTACATCTTAAAGGTTAACTTTGTTTTTGATTTTCACCAAATTGTCCTAGAGCCTCTCTCCCTAAACAAGCAATGTGGTAGCAAATTTCTTTAATTCAGCAAATCTGTTTCCTGCAGAGTTGAATACCATTTCTCAAATAAACAGGGCTCACATTGTCATTCTACTTGTCTAATATCCAAAAAGGAAAAATAGTGACTATGACTGTTTCTCTTAAAAACATTTTCAACTTGCAGTAAGTGGTTCCCCAGAACAAAGCTTCCATTATTTATTTATTTTTTAAGAAAGGGGATTTCCAAGAAACATCTGATTTTGTAATCTGAGCTAGTAGCATTTTATCTAATATAATCCCCAAAAAACATTTTCAGGGTTTTTACCAGCAAATAAATTAAACATTTTGCTAAATATTTAAAGGGATGTAAAAATTCCAGAATACACTATAGTGAAAGCAAGAGGCATTGAAATATAAACCTCATTTACCTTAAAATTTTGCTAGAAAAAAGGAGTGTATAGCCGCACTACCAGAGGCACTAAAAAGAGAGGGCTGGTAAAAACAAAAATACTTTATTTAATCCAATATAAAATCTTTTTTGTTTTTACCAGCCCTCTCTTTTTGGTGCCTCTTGTAGTGCGGCTGTACACCTCTTTTTTGTTTTTTTGTTGGGTTGTTGGCCATTTCAGCCTGCACCCCTATCAGTTGCATCATTGTGGACTGTTCCACCTTCCGCTTTCCTTAGGAGCTACAGCGTTTACAGGACCTGCATCGGTGAAGAGAGTGTGTTAAAATTTTGCTATTGTCTTCTAGAAAATGCTATGTCCAGAATTCTCCAGAGCATCTGTGATTGGCTGTGAGCATATCTGTAGCCAATACAGAGCCTGTTGCAGTGAAATGCACAGGAGCACATATTCAGGGCTCTTTCAATTATTTAAGAAAATGATTGTGTTTATATTTTAATGTTTCTAATTTTCACTATTTGTAAAGCAGTTTAGAGAATTTTATATTTTGGTTATTAAAAAAGAAATTTGCTTTTATAAACAAATAGAGCATGTCAATAACTATAATTTAAACCAGATTTTAATTGTTCGCAATAAGGTACTAATAACTTTATGTACCACAAATATATAGCTCAATCTTATAACAATATTCAGTCCAGAATACAGCAGTTTCTTTGTTATCTTTGGATTGTATGTTCTCTTGTAGAGATTATTTGCTAGCTAATGTTAGGTTAGAATCAAAATGTATTTCTCATTGCATGTATAGTCTTACTATTATTAATATTTTCACAATTTCAGGATTATGGAGAATCATATGTCTGATTTTGACATTCAAATGATATATTTCCCTTTAGATTTGTTCTTCCATTCATATGTTTCTACAGAATAAATGTTACATTTTGTATAACGTATAACATTTCATTTCAGAAAAAAACATTTAAAATATGAGAATCAACAATCAAATATTACATTTTGTAATTTTAGTGAATATATATTAAAGAAGATGTGATATTTATTCAGAATAACCAAATGGATTTATTTTTTTAAAAATGAATGTCAGAATGTTCATAAAACATTTGACAATTGTCAATTTCAAATTATTCCACCATCCATAGTCAGATACACAAACCTAATAGTAAAACACATTAAAAGAGGCGAGAAAAAAATAGAAAAACAAAAACAATTTCAGGCTGATGTATTTACCTGTCTGAGGGCTAGAGTACAAATGGCGTACTAACTAACATTAGTGCGGTCACGATATTGATAACTTGCATACATATTATAAGTTGAAAGTAAATGTGCACCGGAGAGTGCAATCTAAATTTGCACTCCTTGGGTTAGTGCTACTGAAGACCTCACATAAAAGGCTAAAAATAAAGATGCACCAAAAAAGTTCTAATAAAAAAATATTCAGATAACTATTTATACAAATTTTTTATAAGGGTTAAAATGTATAAGGCATAATGACAAGGTATTTGAAGTGGAAGGGCTATATTATGTGAATATATAAATATATGTATATAGGTATATATGTATATACATATGCATTTGTATATGCATACATATATATAAACAATGTATAAATACACACAAACATATATATATATATATATATATATATATATATTTATATACATATATATATTTGCATACAAAGAGAGAAGCGCTCTACCAGGAACGAACAACAGCTCATCAGCTAGTTCTATGGCGATTTACCACCCAGGAGCAGCCTCTTTTAGACCAGTGTGCTTTTCACAGAGAAAAGCTTTCCTGAAGTATATCAGTTTGATCCCGCCAAGTAAGGACAGTCCAGCCCCGAAATACCAGCCAATTCTCCTCTAAACAACGAATATGACAACCCCAGATGATCATCTCGGCCTCTTATGGGCCTCGTCAGTGAGGTGCGGCCACATTCCTCTAAGCACACTGGGCAAGGAGTTCATGTCTGGTTTCCCCTATCACCCATAGGGAGACTTCCCCAGGGTCATATTACAAAGAGAGAAGCGCTCTACCACTGGTCTAAAAGAGGCTGCTCCTGGGTGGTAAATCGCCATAGAACTAGCTGATGAGCTGTTGTTCAATGTTCATTCCTGGTAGAGCGCTTCTCTCTTCATATGCAAATTAATATTACCCTAGGGAGGTCTCCCTATGGGTGATGGGGGAAACCAGATGTGGAATCCTTGCCCAGTGTGCTTAGAGGAATGTGGCTGCATCTCACTGACAAGGCCCATAGGAGGCCGAAACGATTGTCTGGGGTTGTCATGTTCATTGTTCAGGGTAGAATTACCTGGTATTTTGGGGCTGGACTGACCTTACTTGGCAGGATCAGACTGATATATTACAGGAAAGTTTTCCTCTATGAAAAGCACACTGGTCTAAAAGAGGCTGCTCCTGAGTGGTAAGTCACCATAGAACTAGCTGATGAGCTGTTGTTCATTCCTGGTAGAACGCTTCTCTCTTCATATGCAAATATATATATATATATATATATATATATATATATATATATATATATATATATACACACACACACACACTTTGGAGCCCTTTCCACTCAAAAATCTTAAAATATGCAAAAATATTTTTATTTAATTTTACAATTTATTATGTGTTTTACTGTGTATTTACTGTAAATATTTTACATTCCAATGTTCTTCACATAGGAGAAAATGTTCTTAGTATTTTAAAATAGATATCCCTATATGTATTTATGTATGTATATATATATATATATATATATATAATCATATATATTTATATACAGAAATATATATTTAAAAAAAAAACAAAAAACATTTTCTTCTATGTGAATAACATGTAAAATATGAATAACTCACGTTGGTTTAAGTGCACTTGGTCTAACGCGGTGTCTGGTTAGTTCACGAGTGATAAGTATTCCTTATTTTTCATCAGCGTGCTCCATTATAGCCTATGGGGAAAATAAGTTAAAGGGACATAAAACAAATTGGGATAGAGACAAAATAATATAATGTGTACTTTAATTACCTTACCTTCAAATTTATACTGCAGTGCCTCGCCATTAACCCTTTCTTTTTAGTTTCTGAATTGTAAAGTTCTAACTCCCCCCACACAATTCCTTTTATGGCTCTATCTATGTTTATTGTTCTTTTGGTAAAATGCAAATGGGATTATCTGCTGGAGCATGCCTAGAAGCTGTAAACTCAGTTCAAATACAATGCCTGTGTCTAAACACTGATAAAAGGGGTGGAGTTAGCTGCTCCAGGCAGTTTAGGTATGTAAATCATTTTGTTTATTTTTGAAAATTATTTTAAAATACTTGCCAGCAATTTTAAAAAAAAATGTATGCAAACTATTTCAAATTAATTAGCCCTTTTGGGATATACACAGATCTCAACCTGTTTTATGGCACTTTAACATGGTAGTGATATCCGAAGTCCTGAAATTGGGTTTTGCTCACTTTCAAACCGTTTACATTAAATTTGTAATACACTCGCTAACCCACCTGCATTACAGGCTTACTTCTGGCGGTGATAGCGCCTAAATGTAAGTGCTAGATAGTGCATTACTTGTAATCTGGCCCTGAGTAAGGAGTGAGTCTTTGTTGCTGAATTAAAGTTATTTGTTTGAAAAGCAAAAATGTAAAAAGTTCCACTTATTTGGATTTATATGGTATTTCTATGTGGATAAACCCTGGCTGCATACTTTTATACTTTAAGGTACAGGTGAGACTTTTAACACAAGATATTAAAGGACCACTAAATACAGCAGAATAAAATAACTAACATTTACACAATAAAAACACAATACAAGAGCACTTTGAATTTGAAAGGAGCAGTAGAATGTTTTCTTGCAAATTACAAAGTTATTCAAACTTTCACTCCCTCTGTATCATGACAGCCATCAGCCAATCACAAAATGCATATATATATATATGTATATACTGTGCACTTTTGCACATGCATACTGAGAGCTGGAGCCTCAGAAAGTGTGCATATAAAAATATTGTGCATATCGTGATGGAATTTTAAAGTTGTTTTTTTTTTTATTGCGTGCTTTACCGGAATCATGAAACTTTATTTTGGACTTTAGTAGCCCTTTAATGCTAAACAACCCACCCTACAGAATCCCTTTGTTGCAAACCCCCCGATACTTTAGATACCCAACCACAAATCCCATGGGACATAACAGTGCTATAGTGAATTGCTCTAAATCACTAGAACATTTTAATATAACACTACTTTATGTCTAGCAAAGGGGTTAAACACAATGTTGAAGGCCTTTCTGATGTGGCGATATACTTCTGCTTTGGAGTTGGGGGTTAAGCTGATGATTGTCTACTACACACATATGCCCTCTTTAGTTGCTGACTGGCCTGGGTACAGCTCAAAAGTGGATGTGTATTACCTCTCTGAAGTGGACTTCACCTATGCATTTAACCTATTTAACACACACACTGTCAGAACAAATGTGCAAAAATTGTACACCCGCTGTACCCTTTAATATGGGTACATATTGGTACCCTTGCAGATTGTACCTTTAAAAAGCAAATATGTACCTTTGGTGACTAAATTGGACCTCAATGCTATGGTACAATAATGTACCCTTAAAAATGATGCAAAGTTGGCCTTTTAAGGCTACTTTCTCAGTATCTACTACACACATATGCCCTCCTCAGTGGCTGACTGGCCTGAGTACAGCTCAGAAGTGGACGTGTATTACCTCTCTGAAGTGGACTTCAGCTATGCATTTGACCTATTTAACACATACACTCAGAACAAAAGTGCAAAATTGTACCTTTAGGGTTACAACAGCTTGTCACTGGGGCAGTACCCTCAAAGGTATACCTGCTGTACCTTTTAATATGGGTACATATTGGTACCCTTGCAGATTGTACCTTTAAAAGGCCAGTATGTACCTTTGGTGACTAAATTGGACTGCAATGCTATGGTACCATAATGTACCCTTAAAAATGGTGCAAAGTTGGCCTTTTAAGGCTACTTCCTCAGTGACAAGCTCTTAGTACCTCATGATGGCAATTTTGTACTCAACACAGCATATTAAAAATGCTGTTCCATCAAATGTATTATATAACACTCAAATATACATTCACACCTACTCTAATCTTGCTCAGAAAGTATATAAGTAAGAGGAAAGTGTAGCCAAAAAGCAGGCCCTAAGACTCTGCCACTAGAATTCCTGAAAGAACCAGGCAAAACAAACTGTTCCAAAAGGAGCTACTCAAAATGCCTTATTTCACTTTGTACTACACTCTTAACAACACGCCATTTAACTTATGGTGACATGACACACAAGGCATAAACATAGAGAAAACATATAGAAAACAACATAATAAAAAAATATAACTCTAACAAAAGGAAGGATTACCAATAGATGGCGCTATGGCCTGTTACACAATGTCCATGTATGTGACTCAGGAACAGTTACAATTTTTAAACAGCTCTTTATTTTATAGAAATAAAAATTTAATTTTTTCTTTGTAATTTAAGTTAATATATTTGCTTTATGTGTAAGAGTTATCATCTTAATGCTCTAAATGTAAACATTAAAATAAGTGCTTGTGTGCTATTTAGAAACAACAACACAGCGTCATTGAAAATATGGATTGTTAAGTATTTTTTGTTGTTTTGTCCACCTCTTGCACATAATCAACAACCATTTGCTGTACAGCATGTATGTCAAATGAATTTTGGTGATTGTCAATGATGTTTTCATTGAATAATTGAGGTGCACAAATTATATGGACTTGCAAGGTTTGACATCCTTAAACCACCCGTCCCCCTCAACGTTTAGGTCACAGAAGTTATTGTACCCTTTTTGGTGATTAAATGGTATAGGCATGGACATCTTAGTTCCTTATGGTGTAATTATGACCCATTGAGGGTACAACTGCTGTGGTTTTTTTCTGACAGTGTAGATAAAGGCACACAATTGTGTGATAGTAAAATGTAAATGTTCTAACACATTGCTATCACTCAATCTACCTAAACTTTTAATAAACAAGGGAAAGGTACTACACACAGAAATTCTGATGATCTGAAATTGAGGCTATAGTTAGTGAAATAATATAATCATCAACAAGTTTGTTTGTTAGTGAATGAAAGTTGCATAAAACTCATTTAAGAGTGGAACACTTGTTTCATTGATAGACACTAACTTTCTGTACTTTTAATCTTCTCAAGATAACATACTGAAAGACAGAAGCGCACAAAGCCATATCTAAGTGTATTATCCATTACACAATCCTTTTAATATTAAAACATATAAGACACACTTACATTTAATGAACACAAGTATGAAGCGTCCAACTGGGGAAAAAGGGGGAGGAGTCTCTCAGACCTGTTGTTATTTTAACACCTGTGTCCACAAAGTTCCATATATCCCAATAGGGTAAGGAAGTTTGATGTGTCTGGTCTCTACAGGTTACAGCTCCAATTTTTGTCATCTCCACTATTGTATGTAATACCCAGGACGTTACATACACCCCTGACCCCTGTTCCTTCAGACTTGTTTACTTTCATCTTCCTAGCTGCTGTTTTCTCCCATCTCTCCTCTATCAAATTCCACAACTTTCCCAAACATTACTTTGAGTATTTAACTTGATTATGTGTCTGTATTATCTGTGTTTTGCTTTAGCTGATATTATCCCCCTTTGTGAGTTTATTACTTGAAAATATTGTTTTTCAATATCATAGTTGCATTGGTCATCTGTAGAGATCTAATTGATTGCACTATGATCTAAAACTGCTTCCTGATGCAGCAACTATGTTTTGATATGTACTGTTGTAAACGTTCCGTTACTTTGGGACTCTGGGTTTAGTATTGGCACTGGGCCACAATAGAACCAGTGGATTTCATGCACATCACAACTTTTATGTTTTATCTATTATGTACCTGCATACTTTTAAATTTAATCTTGGGACAAAGCTGAAAGGAAATACATAATGAAAATTAAATATAGTGATCAGTACTAACAAAATTATTTTCCAAAAATGTGTGATGTCAATAGTCTTTTCCATTCGTGTTTTCTGTGATAGCAGGTATAACATTTTACTAAATAGTAAATAATTTATTTTGCTTTATTTGTTCAGCTACAGCAAGAACTTCTTGCGATGAAGCAGCAGCAGGAACTACTAGAGAGAGAAAAGGAGCACAAACTAGAACAGCAGAGACAGGAACAGGAAGTAGAACGCCACCGTCGGGAACAGCAACTGTCTGTCTCTCGGAACAAAGAGCGAGTAAAAGAAAGTATGTGCATGTATTTATGTGTATCTAGTATCTAATAATAAATCAGTAAAAAGGTATAGGAAAGTATTATGTGTTTTATTTATCTTTCTGCCTGTCTATCCACAAACACATACAATAGACATGAATACATTTTCTTCACACAATGACTACAGCTTTACATTTAAATTCCTCTACGTCTTGTTCATTTTATTTAAAATGTAACTTTTTATTTCTTAATGTAAAACATACTGAGCCAGATTGCAGGTGGCACTAACAAATTTTTTCACTCGCGTGCTACCTGCGCTCAGAGTAAAGCGGCCTGGTTAGAGTGTGTATTACAAGTTAGTGCTCAAGCGAAAGTCCAATGCGTGCTAACTTCAGGACTTCGGATATCAATTATTGCTCACGCTCTAATCCGACATAGTTATGAATACTTTACATTCCAATGTTCTTCACATAGAAGAAAGTGTTCTCTTTATTTTTAATTACATATTTCTATATGTATGATTTTTAATATATATGTCTATAAAAAGGGATTAAAAGTGAGTGTATGTATGTATATATATATATATATATATATGTGTATATATATATATATATATATATATATACACACACACATATACATACATTTATGTATATACATATTTACACATATAAGCATATAAACACACACATATATATATATTTAAATATAACATATATTATAAAATATATATATATAATATTTTTTTTTAACCCTTGAAATTTACGCTAGCTCTTCAGGGTTGCTAGTTATTGTGGTTGTGATATTCTTATTGCGACCTGTGCTAACATTAGCGTGCCACTTGTAATTTAGCCCACTGTATTTTAACATATATACATGCTGCTATTTTTAGCTCAGTGTATTTTTAAATATAGAAGTAGAAACAAAGCACCATATTTGCCAATTCTAATTTCTAAAAGTTGACCATTTGAAAAATGCAATGGCAAGATTTACCATAATCTATTTGTAGTCTCCTGAAATACATTAATCATTTTTGGGGATTGATTTATTTAAAGGGACAGTCTACATCAAAATTGTTATTGGTAAAAAAAAGATAGCTAACGCCTTTACTACCCATTCCCCAGCTTTGCACAACTAACATTGTTATATTATTATACTTTATAACATAAAAACCTCTAAATTTCTTCCTGTTTTTTAAGCCGCTACAGACAGCCCCTTATCACATACTTTTTTATTAGATTTTAAAACAAATGTAAATTTTTCGAAGCTTCATGTGAAAAGTTCACATGTAGCTACAATATTTACCTTAAAGGGATACTAACCCCATTTTTTTTTCTTTCATGATTCAGGTAGAGCATGAGAATTTAAGCACCTTTCTAATTTACTCCTATTATCAATTTTTCTTTGTTCTCGTGCTATCTTGATTTGAAAATGCAGTACTGTAAGCTTTAGAGCCGGACCATTTTTTGTTCACCACCTGGTTAGCACTTGGTGATTTGTGGCTAAATCTAGCAAACCAATCAGCAAGCTCTACCAAGGTGCTGAACTAAAAATGGGCCGGCTCCTAACCTTTTATTACTGCTTTTTCAAATCAAGATAACATGAGAACAAAGAAAAATTGATAATAGGAGTAAAATAGAAAGTTGCTTAAAATTGCATACTCTGAATCATGAAAGAAAAAATGTGGGGTTAGTATCCCTTTATGTTTAAATGATTTTTATTGACAAAAGGTACATTGAAATATACACGATAAAGGCACATTTCTTACATCAACATTAAAGTGACAATTCGTTAGAACAGCAACTTTCAATAATCAATGACCAATTTTTTAAGAAAAAGTTTTGAGGGTTAGATAAGGGAAGAGGTGAATCACACCAGGGAAGACCTGGGTGAAGGTATTCATGAAGAGGAGTATGATGAGGCGGGGGATGGGGAGTGGGGTAGGGTTTAGGGAAAAAGGTTTAAAAGAGAAGGATACAGAATTTTATCCCATCTGGTTTAATGCAAAATTTGAGTTGGAAGATTATAATTATGTCATGAAGGTTTCAAATACGGGGTGATATATGATTGTTACCGCTAGGGAAAAGTTGTGGAATAAGCCTAATAATTATGTTCTTGGGAGCCCTGCTCCCATATAAACTGAATGTTAGTTATCATGTCTTGCTTACCTAGATAACAATGATGCATCTTTTCTAATGTGAGAATATGGCTGACTTCACATTGCCATTGGGCAACCGTAGGTATCTCTTGTGTTTTCCACAATCGAGGAATTAATCTTTTAGCACACGATAGCATTAATAAAAGTAGTTTTCTGCGATAAATACATGTGAGTTTAGGGATGTGGCTGAGAAGAATGATTTGTGGAGATAGCGTAATGTTAGTGCCCAAGATATTAGATATGTGTCTCTCTATTTGATTCCAGAAGTTATTTAGGAGGGGGCAAGACCACCAAATATGGATGATGGTACCCTCTTCTCCACATCTCCTCCAGCAACTGGAGGAGGCGGTAGGGTATATAACTTTCAAGCGTTGTGGGGTTAAATACCACCGAGCTAAAATTTTGTAATTGAGTTCAGAAATGGTCAAGGACATGGAAGAGGAATGTGTATAGCGGAAGCATCGCCTCCAAGTTTCAGCGTCTAGGTCAATGAGGAGCTCATCTGTCCATCTCTTTAAGTATGTTGGTTTTTTCTCAGGGAATGAGCCTCTGAGGATTTTGTACATCAAGGATAGATGCGCCTTACTTATTTTTGGGTTGACACATAGCTGTTCGAAAGCAGTTAAGGGTCTCAGAATCATATCTTTATGTGGACTATGTGTGATGGCGTGTCTAATCTGTAAGTAAGAGTACCAACAATGAAAGGGTGATCCTAGCTCTTCATTAAGCGTGATTCTGTCTTTCACACCTGAAGGGGTGGTTATTAAGTAGATAGGTAAAGCCGTAAGGATTTTGTTGGCAGGGGTATGTGTAAAGCGGCTATGCTTGAGAAATAAGTGGTATTGAAGTAGAGGGGTTAAGGGGGATATAATTGTGGATACACCTTTTGTATGTGTGAGTATATCGTCCCATATAGCCAAGGTGGTTTTAGTGTAATCATTGAGTTGTATGATATGCGGTCTGGAGTCTTTGGGTATCCAAGGCAAGTCTCTCATATGGTCAACTCGTGATAAATAGCTTTCTATTTGTATCCAGATCTTTGAGGGGTTGGCATGATTCCATGCCACAACTCTGGCCAAATGTGCAGCTTTGTAGTTTGTAGTAGTTAAGTAAATTAGGTACACCCAACCCTCCATCTTCCTTGCTCAAATACATAGTGTGTTGGGCTATTCTAGGTCGTTTGTATGACCAAATAAAGGAGTTAATCAATTTTTGCTGTTTACGGAGAAAGGGTTTCGGTATGGCCATGGGCAGGGTTTGAAAAAGATACAAATATTTAGGTAGTATCATCATTTTCACTGTGCTTATCCGTCCAAGCCAAGATAGATGTCCTTGTCTATTCCAGTTTTCTAATAAGGTTTTAATGTTATTCTGAAGGTTAATGAAATTGTCAGGAAATAGTTTATATCTTTGGGAATCGTTAAGCCTAGGTATTTGAGTTTGTCGACTAATAGAAATTTTGTGTGTTGTGTTATACTGAGGATATCTTGAGGCGTCAGATTAAGTAGCATTATGCCCGACTTCTCCATGTTAATGGTGAAGTTGGAAATTTGTTTGTAGTCGTCTAGTATTCGTATGAGGGCCGGTAGGGAAGTAGTTGGGGACGTCAATGTAAAGATCACGTCGTCCGCAAACAAGAGGCATTTTTGGGTTATGTCTCCGAACTTGAGGCCCTGAATTTGATGGCAATTTCTGATTTGTAGTGCTAATACTTCGACTGTGAGGGCAAATAATAGGGGTGAAAGTGGGCAGCCCTGACGAGTTCCGTTGGAAATGGGGAAAGATTGAGAAATAGTGCTATTTACTTTAACTTTTGCACTCGGATTGCGGTAGAGTGCCTGTATTCTATTGACGAACAACTCGGAGAAGCCGAATTTTGACAGTGTGGACCACATAAATTGCCAGTCCACCCTGTCAAATGCTTTCTCAGCATCTGTAGATAGTAGGGTAAGTGGTGAACGGTCGTTATGTGCGCATTGCAGTGAGTGGAGCAGTCTGGTTGTATTGTCCCTGGCTTCCCTTCCTTTAATGAAGCCCACCTGGTCAGGGTGGATAATATCAGGTAATATCAGATTCAAGCGATTGGCTAAAATTTTAGCGTATATTTTCATGTCTATATTTATAAGTGAGATAGGTCTATAATTGCTAACCGAATCTGTCGGTTTGCCTGGCTTAGGAATAACTGTGATCATAGCTTCTAGAAGGGAGCCAGGGAAAATGACACCCTGATCAATATCAGTATAGAGCGATAAGAGATGTGGGTTAAGCTGCTGTTGTAAAAGTTGGTAAAATTTCGTCGTGAAACCGTCAGGGCCTGGGGCTTTTCCACTCGGTAATGATTTTATGACCGAGCTAATGTCCTGAAGGGTGATGGGGGAATCTAGAAATTGTCTGTTTTCTTCCGTGATAGTAGGTGTATCAATAGTAGCTAGGTACGAATTTAAAAGTTCTTTCTTATTTTGGGATGGGTTATCTGCAATATTGTATAGCTTCCTATAATAAGAAACAAATGAATTAACAATGCCTTCATTAGCATGAATGGTTTCACCGGTAGGTCGTCGAATTGTTCTAATGAAATTGGAGAGTCTCTGTTTTTTAAGAGATCTAGCAAGTAGACGTCCAGCCTTGTTGCTTTCTACAAAAAATTTAGATTTTGTGGTCAGTGCTCTCATATGGGCTTTTTGAACTAGAAATCTATTAAGGGCCTCTCTTGCTGCAGTCATATTATCGAGTTTAGAAGAAGAAGATGGGTCTAACTTAAGTGCGGCTTCACAGGTCGTCAGATCATTAGTTAAGGAGGTGAATTGGGCAGTATGTCATTTGCGCTGAGTTGCGTTATGTTTTATTATGACCCCCCTTATGTAACATTTGTAGGCCTCCCAATTATTTGCGGACGACGTGTCTTCTGGTCTATTTAGGGCAAAGAATTCATCTGAGAATTTTTTAAGGTCGTCAACTATAGCTTGGTCAGTTAGTAGGTGGTCATTGAGTTTCCAGTTGTATGTAGTGTTAGGTTTACTAGCCCACTTAAAGCAAGTAGAAACCATACTGTGGTCGGACCAAGAAGTATGGGTTATTTTTGAGCTAACTAGGCCTGAGAGGAGAGTTTGATCACATAAAATGTAATCAAGCCTGGAGTATGTGTGCTGTGGGTGTGAAAAGAAAGTGTAATCCTGCATATCAGTGTGTACTATTCTCCAAGTATCAAACAAATTAATAGCTCGTAGGGCCAAACAGTTGGATTTGAGGGTATTATTGCGCAAGTATGATTTCCCACTTGATGTGTCTAGAACTGGATTCATAGGGAAATTAAAATCTCCACCAACTATAATCGGGCCTTTGGCTGTATCTAGTATTAAGTTGGTTAGATGTTTAAAGAAGTGGGGGGTGGGTCTGTTTGGGGCATAGATATTTACCAGGGTAATAGGAGCGCCATAACACAATCCAATCAAAATTAAGATTCTACCCTCGTTGTCTGAATGTTTTTGTATTAACTCGAAGGGGAGATTGCGTCTAAATGAAATACTAACTCCATTTTTTCTATGTGTACCTGAGCTACAGAAATGTTGGTCGAAATATCTCTTGGATAGGATTGGCTCGTGATTTTTCTTAAAATGTGTCTCTTGGGTCATTATGATGTCAATTTTACGTTTATGAAAATCGTGGAACGCAATAGAGCGTTTTTCTGCTGATAGGAAACCTTTAACATTTTGTGTGGCTATGCGTAGAGACTCTGCTCTGTGGCTTGGACGAAGAGTTGTCATAGTAACTGGTGTATGTGGTTTTGGAACAAACCTAAAAAGAGAAACCAGATGGGATGTTGGGGGAAGGGGTTAGTTGAGGGGACCCGTTGAGGTGGGACGAGAGGGTTGGTATTGGTGGAGTGAGTAACCAGGAGGGAACAAATATAGCAGGAAGGGATGAAAAGGGGGTAATGGTAATAAAAACAATATGAAAGCAAATAACAGTGATTAGAACAATAATAATTCTGTTAGCAATAAAATAGAATATAATTCCTGAGAGAACGTAGATATGAATGTAAAGTGGAGTTGTGATTTAAAATTTCGGTTTGGGAGCTATTGTTACAGGCCGGGTGTCGGTGCAATCAAAGGTAACATATTTATTATTTAGCGAGATGTAGTACTTCTTCAGCTATGAGGAATATCTGGGTTGTGGAGATTGTCTGATTCGAGATCTGCTACTAGTTTTTAGGGTGTTGTACATAATGATGATAAGATGGCACTAAGAGTGTCGCATGATAACGACTGAGCGGCTGTATAATATGTGATTATGTTTTGTAATATAGGTCGGAGATTCGGGTCTTATTGGACAATCATTAAAGACCATAACTACAAAGTAGATAGTGTGATAAAGACCTTAACTACATCAGGTTGTGCCGCCTCTTTTGTCTATAGGTCTGTATTTATAGCTATAGAAAATTTGTATATGGAATGTGCAATCTGTATGTTGTGCAATATTGTCAAAGCAAAATCAACTGTAAACGACAGCAATGAGTTAAACTCAATATTGAATCTAACAAAACATTAAATAAAAGGAATATAATGTCCTCATAACATGTCTGGGATATAGACTCCATCATATAAATAGCTCAGTGCCTTTTTCTATCCCCCTTGAGCATATATAAAAGGTGGATAAATGTCCTGGGTTCAGGCACAGATATTTCTTGTATACTTGGGAGAATGTGGGGAGCATTTCAACAGTGAGAAAATAACATATACATAAAACCTGTGAAAAGAACATATGGTTATCTACAGATCTATAACTGAAGATCATTACAAAAAGGATATTGAGAGGTTCATCTTCAACATTCAGGATCGGCTATAAAGGACAAGCAAGGGAAATAAGCAAGTAGTGTTAGAACAACATGATAAGGTTACTCATCTGACAGAGTCCATGTCCATGGTATCAGTAATGTCCATGCTAGTGGAGGAGATTTGCCTTCTTTTATTCTGACTGGGAATGGAATCTGGACCTGGTCTTCTTTGAGGCAAAGAGTTGGGAAGTCTGTTCTGTAGCTTGTGAGGGGAGTGAGGAATGTTCTCATCCGGTGTGGAGATATTCAGGATGTTGCAGAATCTACCGATGTCAGAAGGCGAAGAGCACTCTGTTTTTTTCCCATTTTTCATGACGATAACAGATGTAGGAAAGCCCCACCTATAAGGGATGTGAAGTGTACGAAGATGTGATGTCAAGGGCTGGAAATCTCGTCTCTTTTGTAGTGTCCTGAGGGATAAATCTTGGTAAATTTGTACTTTATGGTCCTGAAAGTGAATAACTTGTCTTTTCCTGGCAGCATTATATATCTCCTCTTTTTGTCTATAGTTCTGAAAATGTACTACAATGTCTCTTGGAGGAGAGTCTTCAGGGGGTTTTGGTCGGAGTGCCCTGTGAGCTCTATCTAAAGGGATTTCTGAATGCTCCAAAAGGTTATCTCCTAATATGACAGTGAATAGAGCCTGAAGGTACTCTCGGATATCATTGGTTGAGACTGTTTCTGGTATCCCCCTAAAACGGAGATTCCCTCTCCTGGTACGATTTTCCAAATCGTCAATTTTGTCTTCTAATTCTGTGATGTGTTGGATTTGCCGTATCTGGTTAGTTGAGAGATTTGCCAGTTTTTGTGCTACCACATACTCATGCTCTTCTAGGGTGTCGACCCTGTGGTTAAGATCGTTGATTTCTTTTTTCAAGTCAGCACATTCGTTTTTGATACATGTTTTGACCTGTTCGATTAGGGCTGCTATGGCTTTGTAGGTTATTGGTGTGTCGTCATCTTGAGTCAGATTTGTGGTTGTAGTGTCATTAGTTATAGATGATCCATTATCTTGGTCTTCTTCAATGGGAGCCACCTGGGGTTCCAATGATTTGGCTGTGGGTACTTGGTCTGTTTGTTTAAAAAAAGCGTGTACTGCGCCCTGATTAGTTTGTGATGATTTTTGTGGTTTATCTTGGCGGGTGTTCTTCCTTTGTGACATGGTATTGGAGGTTGGTGGTAGGCTTTTACAATCTTCCTTAAAAATCCCAATGCACAGTATCTCCCAGGGAATATACCCACACAGGGTGTTAGCGGTAAAAAGGGAGCTGGTTATGACCTGTCACAATTGCGCTTGGTGGGAAACGGAGCAGGGGTATGTGCTGCAACTTGCTGTAAGAGATGTAATAATCCTGGTATTTGGTGACAGCAGTGATCTGTTATGTAGCCCCTGTGAGAGGATGTGTATACTCAGCTTTGAAAGCGCTCTGTGTAATCCTTTTTATTTTGTATGATCTGGGTAGAGAGTCCGTGTAGGCCGGGGTAAGGCAGCTAGTAAATTGCAAAATCATGCAAGCAGTTTCACAATTAAAGATTCCCTTGCTTGGATGTGCCTGTTTCAGGGATAATAGTAGCGTGGATTAAGTTGAGCTGATGACCGGACAGGGCTTGGTAGTGGGTCTGTACTTCAACAGTTGGTACAATATTGCTCTCTGTAGCTTGAGTACGCAGAAAAGAAATTTACATATATATTAAAAGTGCGTCATTGATTTTGTCTGGTAATCCAGATACAGATCCAACTCTTTTTGGTCCTATATACATATAGGGAGGCCATTAATAAAGGGTAACCTCAGCCTTCAAGTGTCTTTTCAACCCAATAAAATTAGTAATATCCCAAAGTACAGAGGTAATGAGTGCTTGATATAAAAGTACGTTGTATGAGCGGTTCCTAGTTTATCTGCGGTGGCATGTGAGCAGATGGATTAGGCCCTGTTCAGCAGTGGTGTGGGTCTGGTGGTGGGATAAAGCGCTGAGTCGTCTGTGCATACATTTGTAAAATGAGTGCCCGTCTGGGGCGGTAATAGGCCCGGGTCAGTGTGTATAGCGATAACGCCTTACCGGCTAATGTTAAGCTGGATCCGGTCTTGACAGATTGCGTAGTCAGTGATGTTGATACAGCCGGTGTCTTTAGGCATCCTGGTCTTAAGCGCCTTCTTTATCAGCTGCGTGTAGGGCTCCGGCACTTGCAGAGTTCCGCATTAAAACCCCCATGAGTAGTAGTGCCGCGGTGTTTGCTGCAGTGATGGCCGTAGGCCAGTCGAGATTCTCCGGTCTCGTGCTAGATTAAGAGCTGATTTTTCAAGGATGGCTTCTTGGTTACTTATCACATCTGTATATCATTAAAGGATCACCATAAGTGCGGATATGATCGCTTTTTTAGTGAAAACACCCGGCCCGTGCACAGAGCTTCACTGAAGTGCGGCCATCATGGTCGGCTGCTCGCTCCGCCCCCTGGGGTTAGTATCCCTTTAATGTGCTCTCCGGTATTTTTTCGTTTTCTTTAGTTAATTCATGGAATAAACTTTCGTTAGAGGTGATAATGACAAAGTCGGCAGGGGAAGTTGAGTATACTTGGTATAGGTATCCTATGATATCATTTAGCTTACACTTATCTATTTGAAAATAGCCCAACTTTATATACATGATATACATAAAAGCCTATTTAATCATGGCATGTTTCAAAAACTGTTCTAGTGTTAGCATTCTGCTCACAAGTATTTAATATGATGACAAAAATGTGTATTTTGTGTAATATTTGCAACTACGAATAATTTGCAAAAAATGCAATTTTTTATGTAAATAAAAAATGAATAGCTATTTTCATCTGAAATAACAGCTAAAAAAGTTTTCTGTGGTTGTAGAGAGATCACATGGTTTACTTTTTTTTTTTAGCAAAGGGTAAAATAACTTACAGAACTTTTTGTGTCTGTATAATGACCTCAACTTATTGGTTGTATGTGTAATCAGTATTCATTACACACTTGTCACAAATAACTATGCTGTCCTCATCTAAGAATAGAATTAAATTGTAAATGGCTGTTTGACCCCCCTCCAACCTATCACCCCAGTTAAAAAGTTTTCAGATTTGTTTTTAAAATAGGAGATTGGCAAGTGATATTATGAAATGTAATCTTTTCCCTCATCTAGTATTTGGCAGTTCTCTTCAAGTCTCTAGGGAAGCAAAGGACAAGAAGATATTGACACATAGAGTGAACCACCTAGCTAACGTATTTGTGTAATGTTGCATCACCAGGAAGTAAACTTTAATAACTCCCTCGATGCTAAAGAGGATGAGGATACCTTGCTATAAAATGCACTGCATAGCAGAAAAGTGTTTAAAGGTTCATGAGACCCAAAAGGTTTCTTTCATGATTCAGATAGAGCTTGTGATTGGATTCAACGTTACGGTTTACTTCTATTATCTAATTTGCTTCATTCTTTTGGAATCCTTTGTTGAAGAAGCATCAATGCACTACTCGGAGCTAGTCAATGCACCAGGCGAGCCAATACCATGAAGCATACAGTATATGTGCAGCCACCAATCAGCAGCTCCTGAGCCTACCTAGGTATACTTTTTTTAACAAAGGATACCAACAGAACAAAACAAATTAAATAGGAGTAAATTGGAAAGTTGTTTAAAATCACAAGCTGAATCATGAAAGAAAAAAACTTGGGTTTCATGTCCCTTTAAGAGTCAGAATTATACAACTATTTGAACAACTACATTTCTTTTCACTGGAATAAGTTTAATGATAATATGTTCTTCCAAGTGTATCCTTTTTTAATCTACAGTGCACGCTATATTAGTGTGCATTCATGTATGTATGTTTATTTGTATCAACATTAAAGGGGATTGCACTTTAACATTTTCTCCACTTCAATATGTTCACAATTATCCATTTTACCTTCTGGTGTTCATTAAATTGTATACAAGTGGCTCCTTTACTTTATTTTGTCAATTGAAAAATCTGATTTTGTTAAAACCTATACTAATTATATAAATTGTTCATTTTCAGTCAGCTTTTGTGCATAGACAAATAGATAAGATAAAAAAGAATGAATGTATAGACAAATAGATAAAATAAGGATGCTTTATCTTTCTGCAAGCTCAGTCCATTCAAATGGACAGTTATCTCATATATTAAAATAAAAATAAAGGAACAGTTTCCAATATATTTTATACTCTGCAGATGGAATAACAAGTCACTAGGAACATGTTATTTTAATTTGTTATTTGTTAATTTTACAGTGCAATGTCTCTTTATAATCACATAACTGTTAAATCAAGGTTTAAACCTTACATATATAGCTCACTCAGTGACAGATATTTGTTAGCAAAAAAAGTGGTATAGTTGTAGGTTACTTTTCTAAAGGATTTGTATATTGCTAAATAATTATGTTCTTGCCAGTGTTGCTAGTTATAGATTTTACTAAGAATATTAATGAATAATGTTATAAAAAAAAACACATCTTTGATTTTTAATGATATAATTTGTTATTTTATTTGCTCAGTTTTCATCATTTGACAGTCACTTAAAAAACAAAGGACTTAGTACAGGTACAAATCCCCAAAACCAGAATTCCAAAATCCAGAATTATTCAAAAAAATCCACTTTTTTTGCACTGTAAAATTAATCTCCCCCATAATTTCCCAGCTCTAATTAATATTTGTATTAAAAAAAATATAAAAAAATTATATTTTTTCCTGTCAGTAAATAACAATCTTCTCTGCCTCTGTCTTTAGTTTAGTTTTTGTGTTATATAATGCAGATGCTATAATATATTTATTAAAAACAACAACTTTCACCTTTCTAATTACTGTACTGTACTTTAATCCCCTCTCCAAGCTGTCCCATTTTACAGATAAAAACAAACAAATATTCAAAAATCCAAACTGTTCTGAAATCCAAACCTTTTCCTGTCCAAAGCAGTTTAGAAAAAGGTTTTTCTACCTGTAATATATATTTAGTACTTGTGTTGTAACTTTTCCCTGTCCTTAAAGATTAATCTACTCCAGAAATTAATTAGATTTATTCCTTCATCCAGCCTTATGTCATTTTAGGTAATTGACATATTTCAGTAGAATGACTCACTAAAAAAGAAGTATATTTTGGCTTCTTTTGTCTTATTCAGGAAGATCATCACTTTAGCTTGTTCACTAGAGGGAGACAAATGCATATCATTTCTTTTCAAGAGAGCTGGCTCATCTCTCTTTTTTAAAATCCTAGACTGCAAAATGTAATTTGGAAATTCTTGCTTTCACAAGATACATACAACAAAGATAATTTAAATATCATTCTACAAAATAATTAAATGTGTGTTTATTATTTATTTGTGTACTTATTTATAAACTCCAATTTGAAATACCACAGAGAACATTTCATCACAATACTTTATTAAAACAGAAAATTGTCACTAACGTCTATGGGGGATTTTTGTGGAAAAATAAATTTTCCTAAAGAATTGGAATCTACCCCATGGCATCCTGGGAGATTTTCCTACAGAATTCCTTATGGCGTTACTATTTAACTAAAACAACTATTATTTATGAAATAACTTTTTACTTAAAAAAAAAATCTGCTCCACCAATAAATACACTGAAAGTTTGCCTTCGAAATGAAAATGTGTCCCTAGATTACAGAGCATATAAATATTTGTTGTGAATTACTTTTGTGCATGCACCTACTTGCAGCAGGTTTTTCATTTAGTGGTTTGTAAGTACAATATAGATTTTAATTGACCTTAAGGGAGCACATTTAATTCAGTTCCCAACAGTACATACAATGTATTTTATGCTCTCAAAGTCTGAATATTAATTTAAAATGCTGGCAGTAAGTCATTTCACAAGAACCCTATGGGTAAACAAATAGTGTGAGAAACTAAATTAAATTGTCCCTTTTATAGGAATTTTCCTCTGTCTGGCTTTCTAGGCTGTTGAACCTGCTACTTAAAAAATATGTAAAATGAAATCACACCTTCTAAATCAAAGTTAACCCCCTAGATGTCTCTGGGCCATGTACCATTACAAAGTATTTATAGTGTATGAGTTTTGGCAAGTTATATTGCACATTTAGTAAACTTTTGTGTCTTCCAAATTTGTTATATAAAGTGTTTTTATCAATTGTATTTCAGGAGCTGTTGCCAGCACAGAGGTAAAACAGAAACTTCAAGAGTTCCTCTTGAGTAAATCTGCAACTAAAGAAACACTTACTAACGGATCCAGTCATTCCATGGGCCGCCACCCTAAGCTGTGGTACACGTATGTGACCTGTTATTGTTTGTTTTTGTTTTCAAAACATTCTGTAGACTTTTGTTATGGAAATTCTAATAGTGTATTGAAAGTAACTTACTAATCTGAATATATGTTTATCAGCCTGCACCTCAATACAGAAAGAAAAGATTAGTTATGTACTTTTGCACATGAAGGTCTCATCAGTTGGGTTTTTAATAAATAATTGAGTTACTACTGTTGAATGTTTTGAAGTGAAATATAGAAGAAAGTATTATTTACTATCATGATATTTTGCATTTGTAAATTAGCAAACAAATGCAAATACCATATAAATGAAGGCTAGAAATTCAGTCTCGCATACTTGCAGAAGTCATTGTGACTCAGAAGCTGAAATCATAGACTATAGCTCATTCTGAATGTTTAAGTTCCAGACTGTTTATAGTGTTCATTGAATTGTTCCGGAGTTAATTACTGATCCAGAAATGCCTACTGCATGAGGCTACATAGCTTAACTACGGTGTTTGTACAGGTTTAACGAGAGGAAGCCCACAGCTTACAAAAGCAGCAACTCGTTGGAAGATCAGTTCCAGTAAATTCCAAGGAAGCTTTTACTACTCAATACCTTTATGTCTGTAAGAAAGCATACTGTACATAGTAAAAGTGGCATTCAAGTCAAATTTATTTGCTGCATTAAAAAAAAATCAAACTTGCTTTGAATAAAAAAAATGTCTTCCTATGCTTAATAAAATTATTTTTATGCTTTTGTGGGTCTTTCCCTGTCCAGTAATAGAAATGAGGGAATTGTCCTTATCAACCAGTAAGCAACTTACATTTGAGTACCTGTAGTGCACAAACATGCAATTTGTGATACTTACAATTTTAATTTGATCAATGTAACCTTTCTCATGCAAAAATAAAATAAAAATTATATATATATATATATATATCGATCTATAAAACAATTGATTTAATAAATAAGTATTTAAAAATAGTTTTAAATCGCTTTAGCATATTAGAGACAACATATTACATATCTCTCACTGGCATCCAGTGGGTGAAAACAAATGGATATGCAGTTAAGCTTATAATGATTATTAGTTTGTTCAATACTGTATGTCATTTGTTTGTCAATAAAGATTTGTTATCCCTTTCCTAGAGCGGCACACCATACCTCATTGGATCAAAGCTCTCCTCCGCTAAGTGGGACCTCTCCATCATATAAGTACACTCTCCCAGGAATGCAAGATGCTAAGGATGATTTCCCACTGAGGAAAACAGGTACAGTTTTAGAAAACAATACAGCATTAAAAAAAAACACCCAAAAAGGTAACCACATAACAACATATTCTGAAAGTACTCATTTATTAATAAAAAGTTATCTTTTTCATTTCAAATGCATTAAATTATTTAACTAACCTGTTAGGTTGCCTTAATCTATTCATTTTATTATGCTCTGCTTAAGGGCTATAATTAACTTGTTCATTCATTCTCTGCTTAGGTATTCCAATTTAATTCCACAGAATATCATTTTTAATGTCAGTGAGAGACAGGCCAGAGAGAGAGAGAGAGAATATATTTCTGGAGTCACAGCTTTCTGTGTTGTTTGAATAAATAAATATTAGATAAGAGAAGCCATTATAAGAAAAAGCATTGCTTCTATACGCTAACAAGCTCTCCCTTTTGCTTTCTGTCACCCAGGAACTAACACAGATTTGCACAAAAACCCACACTCTCTCCTGCTTATCAAGAGCTCTTGCTTCAAAACATTACCTATTTATACACATGCATATACACATGTACACTTATATACACACATACACACACACATGCATACACAGTCACACACATACACAAACACATATGCATACATGCACACATACACATGCATACAAACACACATGAATATACACATGTACACATATATACATACATACACATACACATGCATACAAATACACATGCATATACACATGTGCACATATATACATACATACACATACAAATGCATACAAACACACATGCATATACACATGTACACATATATACATACACACACATGCATAAACACATGCGTATATGCACACATGCTTACACCCACACATGCATACAATTACACACACACACACAAACACATGCACACATATACACACACACACATACACACATATATACACACACATATGCATACACACACATGCATACACACCTTCACACACACATGCATACACATATACACATGCACACACATGCATACATATACACACACACATACATATACATACACACACACACGCATATATATGCATACACACACACATACATATGCATACACACACACATATGCATACACACCTACACACACACATGCATACACACCTTCACACACACATACACATACACACATGTATACACATAAACATACATATGCATACACACCTTCACACATGCATACACACCTTCACACACACATTACACACACACACACACATGCATACACATACACACACATATGCATACATGCACACCTTCACACACACACATTACACACACACATGCATACACACCTTCACACACACATTACACACACACACACACACATACACATACACACACATGCATACACATACACACACATATGCATACATACACACCTTCACACACACATTACACACACACACACACACACACATACACACACACACACATGCATACACATACACACAAGGGCTCTGTTTATTAAGCTGCAAGAGCAACTCAGGAACCCCAGTAAACACTAGGTTATAAATGTGATGCTACATTACTTTTGAAGTCAGGTGAATCCCTTGGGTACCAGAGAGAACAACCACATTTTTAATATTGATACTTATTGGGCCCCATTTATTATGCTATAATTGTGCAAGCGAGTCTGAAATGCTAGTTAAGTAGCTGCGGTCTTAAAAACACTGGTAATTAATCTCTGCGCCACCTAAAGTATGGTGGATTTTAGTCATCCTGATCCGATCTGATAGGGATGATTGACAGCCCCCACTTGCATGAGATTGACCGAGCAGGGGGCACCTTGCACAGTGAATGCTTCCCGCTCAGCACAAGGCTGGGCAGACAAGGTTCATGAAAGCAAACCTCGTCCGTCTGGCACTTAATAAATGGAACCCATAGACAGATAGATAGATAAACACAGACATATGTGTCTATATATATATATATATATATATATATATATATATGTGTGTGTATATATATATATATATACACACACACTCTCTCTACCTCATCTATTTCTACACACCGTCTTTTTCTCTCTTTCAAGCAAACTTATTCTTTGGCAGAGGTACAAACACACACACAAAGCCATACTCTTTCTCCTGCTCATCCAGCCATGATAATAGGAGTAAATTAGAAAACTGCTTAAAATAGCATGCTCTATCTGAATCGTTAAAGAAAACATTTGAGTTTAGTATCCCTTTAAGTAATCTATTTAAAAATGTATTCATTTTTTTCATCTTCTTTTTTAGCCAATCTGATTGACCTTTTGTATGTTTTGTATATATATTTAGAATGATGAATCTGCGGCACCCTCAGTACTTGTTTGTTAAGGAGAATTAAAGGCAAAAATAAACTCTCATGGTACAGATGGAGCATGCAATGTTAAACAAAGTTCCAATTTACTTCTTTTATCAAATGTGCTATATAATATTGGTATATTTTGTTGAAGGAGCAGCAATGGTCTTTTGGGAGCTAGCTGAACACGAGGCATATATGTGCAGCCACCAATCTGGATCTATCAGGATCTAGCTCCCAGTAATGCTAGGCAGGCTTTTCAACAAAGGATCACAAGAGAACAAAAACATGTTAATAGGAAGAAAAAAACCAAAGTTGTTTAAAATGTCATGCACTATCTAAATTATGAAAGTTTAATTTAGACTTTACTGTCCCTTTAAGCCACATAATGTGCTGCATAGGAAGCATATATTTGTATATATCTAGGCTAACAAAGTACCAACATTGTTGTGCCTATTACTTTACAGAAAATTGGAAAGTCCACAATTTTCAGGGTAAACTTACAAGAAAATGGACCAAAATACATAATTGAAGCATATTACAATGTTGAAGTGTTAATGTCCATTTAAACAACTGCCCTTTTACACTTGGGTTCATATATGATTGGTTTTTAAAAGCTAAATTCAGAAAAAATCCTTGTTATATTCACTGCAATGTAAATTATTAGACATGTACATTACATTGCGGTTAATAGAACAGGGTTTTTGTCTGAATTTTGCTGATTCGTTAAGCCATTTGATATAACAGCCAAATACACATTATTGGAAGAAACGGATGAAACACTAATGATTGGTTGACAAAATCACTTTGTTCTTTTGTTCATGCCGTTGGTGCCAAAAATAGGTGCAGGAATGGGGGAAAGAAATGATATTGTTTTGTTAATAAGCTCATTTGTTTGTAATGATGTACAGGCCAGTCTTACCATTCATTTGTCCATCGTCCTCTGTGTAATTCTGTCATATTACCAGTGACTCATGTTAGGGACAGCCGGTCAGGCATACAGGAGTTGTATGTTCTTTTAACATTGAGAAAATGGTTATTTTAATTGTTTGAATCATATAATGTAAGATTTTTGTTCATGTTAATTGTCTATATTAGCTGTTTCTATTGGAAGTAATGGTAATTAATCTGAATGCTATATTCATATGAACCGAATGCCTGTATGGACAAATTTCGGCCAAACTGAACACACAATATATGTTTCGGATGAAAAAATTGTTTTGCTATAACACATTTCTATAAATTATCCTTCACTTTATATGTTAGATTTATGTCTGTTGTTTGAGTTCACTAGATCCAGAATATCATCATTCCTAGTTAACTCCTCAGTTACATGTTATATGTAACTATCTTTAAAGGGACATTGTACACTAGATTTTTCTTTGCATAAATGTTTTTTTTAGATGACCCAATTATATAGCCCATCTGGGGGTGTTTTTGTAAAAATGTATAGTTTTTCATATTTTTAATAACATTGTGCTGATTTTCTGACTCCTAACCAAGCCCCAAAGTTTTAGATGTATACTGATGTATACAGACTTCAGATTGCTTCTTTTCATATGTAGGGGAGGGACTGCTCTCAGCTCCTTTCAGAGGTTGTCTCAGCCTAACCTCATCAATAGTGCTAACTTAGGGGCTTCTAAGTAAGTTTTTAAAAGGTTTTATACACGATTTTTATATCAGTATCTGTGCATATTATTCTTTATAGTATTGTCTATTACATGCAGTTAAATGAAAATTGGTGTATACTGTCCCATTGATCCAGACTCATTAATCCGACTGTAGCACTAAATATAAAATGGAGTCACTATGAGAAATCTGCTCTTGGTAGATTTTTTTTTCATAGTGCCTCCATTATAATAGGTCACATAGGATCCATAAGTGAACAATATTAATAATAATTTGCAGTATACCAAAGAGTAGAAAGCAAAAAGTTTAGTTTAAAGAACATTCATTTTAAGATTTGAATTTTACACTTATAAGTAGTTATCATTATTATTGTCAGTTAAAACCCTACTTGCACACATGGGGCGAGATTACATATGTGGCGCAGGTTTCAGTGCAACTGCTGAAATCCGCGTCGCCCATAAAATCACTGCGCACATTGGGGAATCACATATATGGTGCCAGCAGTTCATAACCTGCCATAAATCGGATAAACTGGCGATGTCCAAAAATGTGCGTAAATACACATTTCTGGAGTCGCCAGTGACTTACGGCAGTTTAGAAACTGCCGGAGCCCAAGAACATGTTTTTTTTATTACATCGGCCGTAAAAGTCTAACACGCCTCCCAAAAATAAACCTGACATGTCAAAACCCCTATACCCGCCATCCCAACTAATAATAAACTATTAACCCCTAAACTGCCACCCCCCACATCGCAAAAAAACCTAATTAACCTCTTAACCCGTAACTGCCATCCCCCCACAATGCAAATTGCTAATTTAATCACTAAGCCCCCTTACCTAACACCCCCTAAATTAACCCCAATTACATAAAATAAAAAATACTAAGTTAAAATTAAAATAAAAAAACCTAACATTACTTAAAAAAAAACTAAGATTACATTAAAATAAAATTACAAAAAATAAGTCTAAAATTACAGAAAAAAATTAACAAAATTATCAAAAATAATAAATGTAAACCTAATCTAATAGCCCTATAAAAATAAAAAAGCCCCCCTCCCCCCCCAAAAAAAATCCCTAATCTAACACTAAACTACCAATAGTCCTTAAAAGGTCCTTTTGTAGGGCATTGCCCTATGTTAAACAGCTCTTTTACCAAAAAAAAAATACTAAGTCCCCCCTAACAGTAAACCCCGCCCCACCCACCAAACCCCCCAAAATAAAAAAAAACTAACACTTAAAAAAAACTAAGCTACCCAATGCCCCTAAACGGGCATTTGTATGGGCATTGCCCTTAAAAGGGTAATCAGCTCTTTTGCAGCCCATTAAAATAATAAAATCCCGAATCTGAAAAATAACGACCCCAAAAAATAAAGAAAAAGCCTAAGTCTAACCACCAAATAGGTACTCACCATTCCTGAAGTCCGGCGGTGAAGGTCTTCTTCCATGCGGCGACATCTTCATCCAGTGCGGGGACCTCTTCTATCTCCATCCAGGGCGAAGGTGGCGTGGAGCAGTGGTGGCCACGGAGCAAGAACGCCGGCCGCAAAGACATCCAGCATGGAGGATCCTCTTCATGTGGTCACCGCCGCACACTAAAGATTGAATGCAAGGTACCCGTTTTATATTTGGGGTACCTTGCATTCCTATTAGCTGAAATTTTCAAATACTACTAGACTGGATTAAGTTATTACTTATTGCAACTTTTTAACTATAGTTAATACTTGAGAGCAGCATTGTGTTATTAATACTACAGCGTTATTAATTTATAATTTATGCTCAAGTAGGAAAAACTGCCATAAAAGAAGGAACTCTTTTTTTCAAATATTCTATCTATTTCTAATGCAACGTCCATCAGAAAACTATATTTTTCTGATAGACGTTGCATTAGAATTAGATAGAATATTTGAACTCCTGCAGAGCATTTGAATGGATTTATAAAAGCGCAGAACATGAAAAGTATGTATATAGCTGGTACTGATGCTTACTGGAAGTGGCATTTGAAACTAATACACGTCCCAAATGAAAACCTTATCAGAATCTCTAGTTTGGAAATTTGCTCTTTACGTTTACCCCATGTCCATGCAAATTAGCAATACATTGCCTGAGCTCTTTTGTAGATGAGAGTGCTAGACTTTCAAATTAACCAGTAAGGATAATGGAATTCATTATTTTCATTATTATGATATGAATATATATGCAGGTGAGCAAAATTAGTTAATCCCATATATTAGTATCCCCTATACCTTTTGAAGATTTTTTTTATGGAGCCTGGTGTGCTGCAGTTTGCCACCATCATTATGAATGCACACTAAAGCACAGTGTTGTTTAAGAATAATATCTACAGGGAAAAAATAATGTGGGGCCGCCTTGAGTGTCCAAGGGGTCCAAGGGGTTAAAGGGACATGAAACCCAAATTGTTTCTTTCATGATTCAGCTAGAGAGAATACGGTTTTAAAAAAGTTTCCAATTTGCTTCAATTATCAATTATCAAATTTGCTTTGTTCCCTTGTTAATCTTTGTTGAATAGATATCTAGATAGGTATCGTGCACATGTCCAGAGCACTACATGACAGAAAATAGTGCTGCCATCTAGTGCTCTTGCTAATGTATAACATGGTTGCAAAACTGCTGCTATATAGTGCTGCAGATACATGCACACTCCTGAGCTTATCTTCCTGATTTTCAACCAAGGATAACAAGAAAACAAAGACATTTTAAAGAAAGATGTACATTTGAAAATTGTTTAAAATTGTAGGTTCTATCTGAATCATGAAAGAAAAAAATGTAGGTTTTATGCCCCTTTCAATATCATCACTCACCTTGAGAATGACAGTAGACTGGGTGACAAGTAGTTGGCGCTGGAGGGGAAATGTGGCACCTAATTTATAACTAACATGAACTATATATTTGCAGATAAATAGATACCCCTTATTATTATGCAATACGTCATGCCAGCAAACCGAATGCTAAAAACATTGGATAAAACAATTATTTCAAGCATTTTCTTTTATCTGGTAATACATTACTTGCGCACATATTGTTTATCCAGCATGCACTGAATGATTGCAGAAGATAAATAGCATTTCATTAATTTAGTTGACAGTTTAACAACTTGCAGAAATACCCTGTTTATCTATTAAATCATAATAAGCACAAAAGAGTTAATTAAGGCCTTTGGCAACATAACCCTTATATTTTGTATGCTGGTTTACTCGGAAAAGAAACAGGAACCTAGACACGAGTCAAGTGACCCCATACTCATCACACTGACCACAAGGCAGTCCTTTAGGCAGAAAGGACAATGTGGAGCCTGTGTCACCAGTGGGCAAAGGACAGACAATAATGTCCAACAACCTTTACAGTGATGGACAGGCAGAAACCACTAACCTTTGGCATTAGGGTAAATCCTTTTTCCTTTGCCTCGAGCAGAAATATTTTATATTACTGAGCCCGATCCACACACAATCAACATAAAGACAATTACAAATTTAAATATAATATACATTTGTTTTATAGCTTCACACAGTTGTATAAATTATTGACTTTTCTAAGGGATGATAGATAGTTTTATGTTTTATTTAATTGATTGGCATTTGTTATATACTGTATATATATATATATATATATATATATATATATATATACGTATGTGTGTGCATAAATATATATGTATGTATGTATGTGAGTATATATATATATATATATATATATATATATATGCTTGTATGTGTGTGTGCATATATATATGTATGTATGTGAGTGTATATACTGTATATATATATATATATATATATATATATATATATACTTGTATGTGTGTGTGTATATATATATATATATAATTAGATCCCATAATAAAATCAAATCCATAGTAAAGTCTATGAAAATGTTTAGCTCGTACAATGAGCCATTACATTTAAAATTTAAAAATGGATTGTGATCTAACTCAATGTATTAGCAATCAATAACCTCTTCTGCTCAGTTAAACCTATTCCTATGGATGACTGATGTATACAGCAGCTACTTTTTAATAGTTCTATTTATTTTATTTTTTTCTGTTTATTTGTTTATTTAGTAATTTAGTTAGTTATTTTTCTGGATATTCTGCTTGGTGATGCTCTTCACTAAAACAGTATTTTTTCAGATAATATTGCAGGGACTGCCTGAATCTTTACCTTCCTTAGTACAAACTATTCTTTGTTTATACCATTTTTATGTGTTGTATACAGCACTTTACAATTTGTACTTTTAGACATGCTGATTAGACACGGCTCCTGGCCTTTTGTAGTCCTTTCTCTGGATTCTAAATGGTTAAAGAACTCCAATTAATCCCTTTTGTTATACCAAATTAATGAGTAGGATGGAGAGTTCTCTGTAATGAACACTGGCTATTGTCTAGTACAGTATGACTCTATTGCTCTGATTGATGGTTTTATCAGTCAATTATTTTACAATTTCTTATTCTACATTTACTGTTCAATGTGTCTTTGACTATATTGATGCATCACCCTATAGATCTGTCTTTCATCATTACATTAGTTTTGACATTTGAATCTGGGAGCATTAAATGTACAGATGTAAGGCCTTTGGACCATGAAGTAGCTTCATTACACCAATTGTAAAGGCTACATTTTGTAACTTCTTATAGTGATTGTAAAGTTTAACGATACCCTCAGCAATATTTGAAATAAAAAAGTAAATGAAGGGTACTTTCATTTATTAAAATCATTGCAGACGCTAAAATATACAAATAATCACCCTTTCAGTTTCTTATACATTCTGCCGTTCCGCCACCAGCAACGCATGGTCTATTTCAGTGTAAAATGCTGAATCACGCTGTAGCCAATCATAATGTGCCCCCTTTTATATACACACACATCTATCTATCTATCTATCTATCTATCTATCTATATAGACACACAGACATATATTAGAAGAGCCATGTAAAGCATATTGAATCGATTTTCATTAGGATTTTAAAACAGAGGCTTTTTTAGTCTGTTAGGAACCCCAGGGAACACCCAGTACTGAGTTAAAGGGACATTATCCTCAGGCAAGCAGCTGGTTAGTGTTCATTGTAGTAGGAACACACTTTGGACTGGGCTCTCTCACCCCAATGGGAAGTTTATTTCTGTTTATACCTTTTACTTACTTAGCTGTTCTATAACCAGTATTGCAGTACTAAAATGTTCAGCGCAAGTGGCGATTTCCACAGGTAAAAGCAGCTATTTTACATGACATAAAAAGGAGTTATTTTAAACAGGTTAAATTAACTCCAGCAGGTGAAATGGATAATTGGAAACACATTAAAGGGACAAAAAAATTAACACTACAATGTTCTGTTAACTCTACCAATACATTAAGATGATACAACAGTATACCACATTATCACAATATACTTTTTAAACAGATTTTACCACCCACAACATGCCCAGTCCTGCACATGACACACACACTGCCGCTCCTTGTGTGGCTCTGCCCACAAACTCGGGTGGGTTTCCTTCTCACCTCCCTGTTCTGGAAAGCCATTGGGAAATGTTGGAATGTGTGATAAAGTCTTATTACTTGGGCAGTTTTATTCCTTTGAAATGTGTGCTTTAAATGTATAAGAATCTCCTAGAGAATTAAGCAACGCGTTTCCAGAGCATACACAGCTCTTTTAATGGATCAGAATGAGGGTAACTAGTGTAAGCAAGAAAAAAAAAAAAGAGAAGTGAAAGTAGAAACTTTTAGACCTTTAATGACCAGATATATCAGAAGAGAACACTCTCATATCAAATGCATAGAGGCCACATTGCTTCACCACTGATCACTGTGTGCAATCAGGATGGTTGGGTCTTTTGCAACATTTGTGTTAATTTGCAAGACAGCAAAAACCTTATTCATCCAGTTGCAGAGAGAAGGGGATTTAGGTTTCAGGACAAAAATAAACTTGATGCATTTAGAAACTGTAGCTCCAAACACAGTTGCAATCCAAAAAGTGTATTCAAGTCAGAATATAGTAGTTTAACATGTATATCTATTGAAACTAGCCTGCTGTGATATCTGTAATGTCAGAAAGCCTTGATATGTTTTAGTGCTGCCAGCGACGGAGAAGAGGTGCATTAGCAGTTGAAGGAAATGCCATACAGATTGGTGATAGGAGATTAACACCAGCATGAAGGGATCTGAAAACTACTGATTATATATTATCACACATACATGTACTATACCAGAATCTCCCTCTATCCTCTTCATGGAAGTATTGTTAGTATCTGTAAATACTGTATTTGTTGGGCTATATTGAGTGGAATGCTGGCTTAAGGACAGAGAACAAAGTGTCTTAGTAAATGGAGTTCATTCAGCAGAGGGGGGCTGTTACTAGTGGTGTTCCGCAGGGGTCAGTTCTGGGGCCTGTTTTGTTTAACATATTTATCTGAGATATCAGCAAAGGGCTACAGGGGAAAGTATGTCTGTTTGCAGATGATACAAAAATTTGTAACAGAGTGGATGTTCCAGGGGGGGGTAGACAAATTGAGAAGTGATATACAACAATTGGAGGATTGGACAAACGACTGGTATCTAAAGTTTAACACAGCAAAGTGTAAAATAATGCATTTAGGGAAGAAAAATCCAAATGTTAATTACAGATTCAATGACACTTTACTGACTGTTACAGATGAGGAACAGGACTTGGGAGTTATTATTTCAGATTATTTAAAATTTAGTAAACAATGTAGTAATGCAGCGAGTAAGGCTAGCAGAATGCTTGGATGTATTGGTAGAGGTATTTGCAGCAGAAAAAGTAAGGTTCTTATGCCATTTTATAGATCATTAGTTAGGTCTCATCTGAGTATTGTGTGCAGTTCTGGAGGCCATATCTTCAGAAGGATATTAACAAACTTTAATCTGTGCAAAGGAGGGGTACCAAAATGGTACATGGTCTAAAAAATAAAACTTACCAGGATAGGCTCAATGACCTAAATATGTATAGCTTAGAGGAGAGAAGGGAAAGAGGTGATATGATAGCAACTTTCAAGTATGTTAAAGGGCTTAGTAAAACTGAGGCTGTGGTTATTTTACATTAAATGGAAAATTCAAGAACAAGGGGTCATGATCTCAAGCTAAAGGGTAGTAGATTCAGGAGTAATTTGAGGAAGCACTTCTTTACAGAAAGAGTGATTGATTTATGGAATAAACTTCCTCAAGAGGTAGTAGCGACAAACACTGTGGGGGACTATAAAAATGCATGGGACAAGCATAAGGCTATCCTACAAACTATATAAGTTTATACTGTTAGGTAATATCGGGCAGACTTGCTGGGCCTATGGCTCTTATCTGCCATCAATATCTATGTTTCTAAGTAAAACAGTCCTCCGGAGCTCCATAACTGGGATATCTTTGTGTTAGTTGGTCAGGGATAGTAGAGAACAGGTTCTTTCAGTAGTCTTCAAGAAGCTATATACTTATCCTTGAAGTATATGTAACACCATTGGGAAGAGTTTTTATCTACTACTATATTACTAGTAGTTTATTTGTATATTAAGGCAGGCTAAAAGGGGATTCCAGTCTGTGTAAGTCTGGAGTGCAGAACACAAGTACACTACACAGAGTAAACTATCCCATATCATCCATGTATGTTTTCTTTTCTATATTTTTGGAAGGGTTGTAAAGTCAGTTATATATAGGTTTGCCAGCTGTCATCCGCAAAAATACTGGACAATCTAGGCACATTGGTAGGTCACACAATGCCCCTACCCTTAATCCAATAATGTTTAATTTTTACAATTTAGCAGTAATTTTACCCCTTGGCTGCCAGTAATGTATGTCAGCAGGAGTGATCTGCCACTGACTTCTTTCTGCTCCATATTGTAATGCATTTAGGCATAAGATGCCTTTTATATTTTGCTACCACTCAGGGACATTTCAGTGCCCAGTATTTTTGTCTAGATTTTACTGGACAGCTTGCTAAAATACTGGACTGTCCATGTCCGTGTTTTTGCTGTGAGGTTACTGCACTATATACAGTATATATATAAAACAGAAAAAATGGCACTCACTAGCAAGCACGCCATAATATTTAAAAGCAAAAATGGGAGAGTCAGTTGCTCTTGGTGCCAAATGGTTTAAGCCCAGGACCGTTTGGTGCCAAATGCAACTCTCCTAATTTGAGTGCCAGGTTTTCTGTGTTGTGTTAATAATTTTTGTAAGTTTACCTTTGGGCCTGTCACCCAGGCTGCTCAGGAGTTAAAGGACCAGTAAATACAGTAGATTTGCATAATCAACAAATGCATGACAAAAAGACAATGCTATAGCACTTAGTCTAAACTTCAAATGCGTAGTAGATTTTTTTGACAAATCTCAAAGTTATGTCTATTTCCATTCCCCCTGTATCAGGTGACAGCCCTCAGCCAATCACAAATGCAAATACGTATATTCTATAAATGTAAAAAGACTATGCACATTTTGTTAATGGAAGTAAATTGGAAAGATGTTTAAAATTGTGTGCACTTTCTATATTATGAAGTTTAATTTTCACTTGAGTGTCCTTTTAACTGCCTGGGTTGCTTGGAACTGTGCGGCTGTCTGTAAGTATTCAGGGCTGTGGGGTTTACAGTAACTTAGGATGTGTACCATGTCCAGTCTGAAAGTTCAGTCAGTTTCTGTGTTTTATATATATACTGTATATATATATAGTTTAGTGCCAAATAAGTCTGTGCATCTCAAGCACGGATTCATCCTTACAGTGTCCCTTAGGTCTGGTCTGCAAATCGCTGCTTCCTTTCTAATAAATTCCTTAGGTATTACAAACATTTCTTGTGTTTCCTAATATTTGCATTAAATCTCTGCTCTAATTTCTCAAATCATCTTAAAGGGACAGTATACACTCATTTTCATATAACTGCATGTAATAGACACTACTATAAAGAATAAGATGCACAGATACTGATATAAAAATCCAGTATAAAACTGTTTAAAAACTTATTCAGAAGCTCTCAGTTTAGCTCTGTTGAAAAGGTAGCTGGAAAGCCCACTGCAAGTGGGAAATAAGACACTCCCCCTCCCCCTTCTTTTGCATATGAAAAGACCCTTTACACAAACAGGAGCAAGCTAAAGAAGGTGGCTGACGGTATTCTCATAAAACTTTGGGGCTTGGTTAGGAGTCTGAAAATCAGAGCAATGTTATTTAAAAATAAGCAAAACTATACATTTTTAAAAAAACAACAACTTTATGGGCTTTATAAATAGATCATCTACAAAACATTTATGCAAAGAAAAAATGAGTGTATAAGGTCTCTTTAACTATCCAGACACATCATTGTGAAACCCTAAGAATCAATTTCATGACTAGCAAATATATCACATGCTTTTTAATTTTTTTAAAATTCTTTTTTTATTTATACTGAAAAATGTAATACAACATTTATTCTCATTCATATTAAGGGGACTTGAAAGTCAAAATTAAACTTCCATGAGTCAGACAGCATGCAATATTTAAGAGACTTTTAAGTAAAAAATTTACTTTCTTCTCTTGCTATCCTTTGTAAAAAATCATACCCAGGTGGGCTCAAGGGCTGCTGGGAGTTAGCTACTGGTTTCTAGCTGCACACATATGCCTCTAGCCTCACCAGATGTGTTGAGATTGGTCTCAGTGGCGCTCTGGAGCTCACATTAACGAAAGCCTAGTTTACAAGTGAACTCAATAACAAAGGGTGTTATCTTTAAACAACCTTGTGCAAATAATATCTTGTATTACAAGTGTATAGTAAATATTTTAACCAGAGCATTTTAATGCAGCTGAAACTTTTTTAGAGCACCCTATACTTTTAATGGATAGTGCAGAGAGCGCTTTTAGCTTACTTATTGTGCTCACATTACAAGTGTTGAGTTAATAAAATGGCAAAATACAGCTGTAAAATGTAGCGCTTTTTAAGATCTGCAGTAAACCAGTATTGTTAATAGTTTAGTACAAAATTCCATTACTTGTGATCCATTGGTTTAGCAGACCATTGGCTTAGCGCTCAAGCGATAACCGACATTAATTTTACTTTGTATACCTATTGAAGTCTATTATGTAATGGATTTTGCGCACCCATGCTGTCCAGCAATTGGATATTAGCTCTCCCTAGACTATTGCTCGAGAAATAAAAATTAACCTTGGATTTAATAGAAGCACTATTGATTTTGCTTAAGCAATGTTAACACGCACATTACTCTAATGTTTTTGCATTCCACTTGTAATCTAGGTTAATGTATTTAACCCCTTTGCAGTGTGTCAAACACATAGGCCTAGATAATTTTTTACTGCTCATGAGCCCTAACTCCGATCATGGTAGAAAAATAGCGCTCCAAGGTTAGCTCTGGTATTACAAATTCAAAGTAAAACATTAGCATGCAAGAGAAAGACTCAGATGTGCTAACTTCGGGACTAAACAAAGTGTTTTCCATTTACCGATTGCGCACTAACCCAAAACTTCACTAGACCAACTGCTTTAAAGCCGAAGGTATTACAGAATACTTTAAATTCCTATGTCCTTCACTTTGAAGAAAAATCTCTTTATATTTTTAAATATATGTTTCTCTATATTTCTGTATATATTTTTGTAAAATATTTATCTATACTTCTATATCTATATGAATATATACAGATATAGCTATATGTTGTATATACAGATATATAGAAATAACTATTAAAAAATAAAAAGAACATTTTCTTCTCATTGCATAGGAATTTAAACACATTGAAACATTAAAACTGATAAAAAAATTATTTTATATTTCAAGGTATTTGACTGGAAAGGGCTCAAATGTGTGTGTGTATATATATATATATATATATATATATATATATATATATATATATAGGTACAAGGGAAAACAGCACTTAAAAATTCTATTCTAAAACAAATAACATAAAAGACTTAAAAAACATATAAAAACATGAAAAGTACGTAAAACAGAAAAAGTACAAAGCACATAAAGTGCAAAATGAATAATAGTGCAAGTCCACTGATTGACTTTCTTATAATGGGAATCCCCTTGCCAGAATCTACCTCAATCTGATGAGGTGAGTTACCGCACTGCAAGGGGTAATAGGGTTCGGTACAGGTGTGTCTGATGAAGCGAGGGATGTCTTTATGATTTCATCCACCTTTTGGAGTATGTAGTCACAGATTAGCTCACATCCAGTTGCTTCCTCCCAAGATACTCAAATATACCATCCACATCTTGGAGTATGTAGATTTAGACTGAGGAAATGGCTTCTGTTTGCCTCTTTGGGCCAGATTACAAGTGGAGCGCTAACAATTATGTGCGAGCGATAAGGGGTATTTTGCTGACTTTCGTCAGGTTAGCATCCTCAGAGTTGTGGTTAACAAGGCTGTACGGATATATATATCTATATATAGTTTACTTCAGCGGAAAATCTGACGTGCACAAACACCCGCAAAATACCCCTTATCGCTCGCACATAATTGTTAGCGCTCAACTCATAATTTAGCCCCAAGAGGCAAACAGAAGCCATTTCATCAGTTTATATCTACATACTCCAAGAGGTGGATGGTATATTTGAGTATCTTGGGAGGAAACAACCAGATGTGAGCTAATCTGTCACTACATACTCCAAAAGGTGAATGAAATCATAAAGACATCCCTCACTTCATCAGACACACCTGTACCGGAACCCTATTACCCCTTGCAGTGCGGCAACTCACCTCATCAGATTGAGGTAGATTCTGGTAAGGGGATTCCCATTATAAGAAAGTCAATCAGTGGAGTTGCACTATTATCCATTTTTCACTTTATATGCTTTGTACTTTTTCTGTTTTATGTACTTTTCATGTTTTTATATGTTTTTTAAGTATTTTATGTTATTTGTTTAAGAATAGATTTTTTTAAGCGCTGTTTTCCCTTGTACCCATTTCTAACTTATACACTTATTGGTGAAACATACTCCCCAATAATGTATATGTCTTCTAACAACTGCTAATTATTCTTTCCCCAATCAGCGCATCCCTTGGTGTTGCTTGTTCTCAGATCAGTACTCTGATCTGTAACATTCTACTTGCTCTCATATATATATATATATATATATATATATATATATATATATATATATATATATATGTGTGTGTGTATATATATGTATTTATAAGTATCTATGTGTGCCCATATTTAGTTACACATAAATACACATATATATAAATGTATACATACACACATACAAATATTTAGACATAAATATAAATATATATATATATAGTTTTATATATATATATATATATATATATATATATACAATTTTAGTTCTTTCCACTCAAACAACTTATTATATACCATATCTCTTTTAAAACACTTTCTTCTGTATACATTTATTTTTGTATTTTTTTTTTGTATAAATGAGTGTAATGCTTTATTTCAATATGTTTGACTTGAGTATTGTGAAACTTTTTTTTAACCGACGCACTTTACTTCAGGTCTCAGGTAATGCTAATTCTTCTAGCTCAACCCATAACTTTCACTCAAGCACAGCCCATAATTTTTAACTTGTAATAGTAGCACTATTTTGCGTGGTTGCAATATCCATTGAAAACAATGGGTGCGCTAGAGCAATGACGGCCACACTAAACCTTGTCTGGTAAATCTGATTTACCATGGACTTGTAATATCAAGGTGTGCTCTGATATTCGTGCAGACCCACAATACTTCTATTACATCCCATCCTAGCAATAGTGCGCCACTTGTAATCTAGGCCGTAGTTATATGTAAACACATTAGAGCATTTTCTTTTTGCAATTTAATCTCCCTTTTAACAAAGCTAAAACTGCTTGTTGATATATTTTAAATTAGTTTCATGATGAATTATAATACTTTTTGTTTTATTGCATACAGTATATAATGTAATTACATAACACAGATATTTACTGTATTAATACAGTGTTTTCTGTTCAGTAAAGTGATTTATTGTTGTTGAAGGAGCAAACACTTCAGTAATGGCAAATAAAAAATGGCTCTTGTTATACCTTTGTCAAAGTTGTTTATTGTGTTTTTACTCAACGCTGTGACAATTACTACTAAGTGGTAATCAGGCAGCAAGGTCACATGTCCCTGTTGCCCTGGGGGATAGTAGGACATTCTGCACTAAGGTTCCCTCACAAAGTAGTAAACATAGCTAGACATATGGAGCCATTTTCATTGTTTTTTCTCACTCTTTTATAGCCAAAAGGAAGATTTAATTATCATCTCAAAATACAATTTATTGCATCCAGACAGAGAGATATGAGCATTGAATGCATTTTAAAAGGAAAGTTCAGAATGATTTTTTAAGTCTGTGTTTTTTACATGCTCAAAATATTTTCAAACTAGCAAATGTAACTATTTCTGAACAATGGGTGACAAAATAGTTTATTAACCTGCGTCCTTAATGGGAAATCAAGTATACATTTGCTAAGCAATGTACTGCAAGAGATCTAAAAGCAAATTAGATGTATTAAAAACATTTAAAACTTTTTTTTTTAGTGCAGTGCTTTGTCTGCTAATCCATGTACAGTATATACTTGAAAAGCTTTTGTTTATCGCACATCCTTTCATGTGGTCAGTTAATGCTAAACAATCACTGTGTAGTATGTTGCATGGTTAGAGTTCTGTATATACTGCAGCTTCTCTGGGGGATAGTTGAAAACCCACAGTTATCGAGGATGAACTGCAGAAAAAGCTGACAAAATATGTTTATAGCTGTATTCTTTCTTTTTTTTTCTTTCTACAATTCACAACATTTAAAAGTGGAATCTTGTTATATAATATCCCTTTAACCTATTTGTCCTCTAATATTTTTCTGTGTTCCAGCTATGTTTGTATGTTTCTTCCTTTTCATCTCTCCCTGTAACCCATCTCTTTTGCTGCATTTTCTAATGTCTTTTCACACATTACTAGATTATTTTTACTTAGATCCACTTGCATATTTCATTTCTGCTCATGTATTTGCCTCTATATATATATATATATACAAATCTTATTTATGTACTTTCCATTTGCTTTTTTACCTTCCCTATCAATTATATTTATGGAATCTTTGCTAACATCACTTAATTCACTTCTTGTACTTGTAGTTCCTTATGAAATAATAATCGGCCAGATTATGAGTTTTGCGGTATGAGGGGTGCGGTAATAACTTGCACGTTATTGTCACCGCTCACTTTCCTACAGCGCTGGTATTACAGGTTTTCATAAACCCAGGGTTAACATGCAATAAGTGAGCGTAGAGCAAAATTGAGCTCCATACCGCACTCCAATACCAGCGCTGCTGAAAGCCATGGTGAGCTGGTTTTACGTGCTTGTGCACGATTTCCCCATAGACATCAATGGGGAGAGCTGGCTGAAAAGAAGTCTAACACCTGCAAAAAAGCAGCGTAAAGCTCCGTAATGCAGCCCCAATTTTATGTTTACACCTAACACCCTAACATGAACCCCGAGTCTAAACACCCTTAATCTTACACTTATTAACCCATAATCTGCCACTCTGGACATCGCCGCCACTATAATAAACATATTAACCCCTAAACCGCCACACTCCCGCCTCACAAACACTAGTTAAATATTATTAACCCCTAATCTGCCGCCCCTAACATCGCCACCACCTAACTACATTTATTAACCCCTAATCTGCTGCCCCCAACGTCGCCTCCACTATACTAAATTTATTAACCCCTAAACCTAAGTCTAACCCTAACACCCCCTAACTTAAATATAATTAAAATACATCTAAATAAAATTTCCGATCATTACCTAAATTATTCCTATTTAAAACTAAATACTTACCTGTAAAATAAACCCTAAACTAGCTACAATATAACTAATAGTTACATTGTAGCTAGCTAAGGGTTTATTTTTATTTTACAGGCAAGTTTATATTTATTTTAACTAGGTAGAATAGTTACTAAATAGTTATTAACTATTTACTAACTACCTAGTTAAAATAAACACAAATTTACCTGTAAAATAAAACCTAACCTGTCTTACACTAACACCTAACATTACACTACAATTAAATAAATTAAATTAATTAAATACAATTAACTAAATTACAAAAAAAAAAACCCACTAAATTACACAAAATAAAAAAGATTAAACTAATTACACCTAATCTAACAGCCCTATCAAAATAAAAAAAAAAACCTAGCCTAATCTAAAATACCAATAGCCCTTAAAAGGGACTTTTGCGGGGCATTGCCCCAAAGAAATCGGCTTTTACCTGTAAAATAAAAATACAAACAACCCCCCAAAACACTAAATTACACAAAATAAAAAAAGAAATGATCAGATATTTAAACTAATTACACCTAATCTAATAGCCCTATCAAAATAAAAAAAAAAACCTAGCCTAATCTAAAATACCAATATCCCTTAAAAGGGCCTTTTGCTGGGCATTGCCCCAAAGAAATCAGCTTTTACCTGTAAAAAAAAATACAAACAACCCCCCAACAGTAAAACCCACCACCCACACAACCAACCCCCCAAATAAAATCCTAACTAATAAAACCTAAGATCCCCATTGCCCTGAAAAGGGCATTTGTATGGGCATTGCCCTTAAAAGGGCATTTAGCTCTTTTTCAGCCCAAAAGCCCTAATCTAAAAATAAAACCCACCCAAAAAAACCCTTAAAAAAACCTAACACTAACCCCCGAAGATCCACTTACAGTTTTGAAGACCCGGACATCCATCCTCAACGTAGCCGGGAGAAGTCTTCATTGAAGCTGGCAGAAGTGGTCCTCCAGATGGGCAGAAGTCTTCACCCAGACGGCATCTTCTATCTTCATCCATTCGGCGTGGAGCGGCTCCATCTTCAAGATATCCAGCGCGGAGCATCCTCTTCTTCTTCCGACTAACGACGAATGAAGGTTCATTTAAATGACATCATCCAAGATGGCATCCCTTGAATTCCGATTGGCTAATAGAATTCTATCAGCCAATCGCAATTAAAGGTGAAAAAATCCTATTGGCTGATGCAATCAGCCAATAGGATTGAGCTTCAATCCTATTGGTTGATCCAATCAGCCAATAGGATTGAACTCGCATTCTATTGGCTGTTCTAATCAGCCAATAGAATGCGAGCTCAATCCTATTGGCTGATTGGATCAACCAATAGGATTGAAGCTCTATCCTATTGGCTGATTGCATCAGCCAATAGGATTTTTTCACCTTTAATTGCGATTGACTGATAGAATTCTATCAGCCAATCGGAATTCAAGGGACGCCATCTTGGATGACGTCATTTAAAGGAACCTTCATTCGTCGTTAGTAATCGGAAGAAGAGGATGCTCCTCGCCGTATGTCTTGAAGATGGAGCCGCTCTGCGCCGGATGGATGAAGATAGAACATGCCATCTGCCCGTCTAGAGGAACACTTCTGCCTGTTTGGATGAAGACTTCTCCTGGCTTCGTTGAGGATGGATGTTCGGTCTTCAAAACTGTAAGTGGATCTTCATGGGGTTAGTGTTAGGTTTTTTTAAGGGTTTTTTGGGTGGGTTTTATTTTTAGATTAGGGCTTTTGGGCTGAAAAAGAGCTAAATGCCCTTTTAAGAGCAATGCCCATACAAATGCCCTTTTCAGGGCAATGGGGAGCTTAGGTTTTTTTAGTTAGGATTTTATTTGGGGGGTTGGTTGTGTGGGTGGTGGGTTTTACTGTTGGGGGGTTCTTTGTATTTTTGTTTTTTACAGGTAAAAGTGCTGATTTTGTTGGGGCAATGCCCCGCAAAGGCCCTAAGGGCTATTGGTAGTTTAGATTAGGCTAGGGTTTTTTTTATTTTGGGGGTCTTTTTATTTTGATAGGGCTATTAGATTAAGTGTAATTAGTTTAATCTGATAATTTCCTTTTTTATTTTGTGTAATTTAGTGTTTTTTTTTTTTTTTGTAATTTAGGTAATTGTATTTAATTAATTTAATTTATTTAATTGTAGTGTAATGTTCGGTGTTAGTGTAAGACAGGTTAGGTTTTATTTTACAGGTAAATTTGTATTTATTTTAACTAGGTAACTAGGTAGTTAGTAAATAGTTAATAACTATCTAGTAACTATTCTACCTAGTTAAATAAATACAAACTTGCCTGTAAAATAAAAATAAACCCTAAGCTAGCTACAATGTAACTATTAGTTATATTGTAGATAGCTTAGGGTTTATTTTACAGGTAAGTATATCGTTTTAAATAGGAATAATTTAGGTAATGATAGGAATTTTTATTTAGATTTATTTTAATTATATTTAAGTTAGGGGGTGTTAGGGTTAGACTTAGGTTTAGGGGTTAATAAATTTAGTATAGTGGCGGTGACGTTGGGGGCAGCAGATTAGGGGTTAATAAATGTAGTTAGGTGGCGGCGATGTTAGGGGTGGCAGATTTGGGGTTAATAATATTTAACTAGTGTTTGCTAGGCAGGAGTGCGGTGGTTTAGGGGTTAATATGATTATTATAGTGGCGGCGATGTCCGGAGCGGCAAATTAAGGGTTAATAATTTTATTTTAGTGTTTGCAATGCCAGAGGGCCTTGGTTTAGGGGTTAATAGGTAGTTTATGGGTGTTTGTGTACTTTTTAGTTATGTGCACTTTAGTTATGAGTTTTATGCTACAGCTTTGTAGCGTAAAACTCATAACTACTGAATTTAGATTGCATTACGAATCTTGCAGAATAGGCTGTACCGCTCACTTTTTGGCCTCCCAGAAAAAGCTTGTAATACCGGCACTATGGAAGTCCCATTGAAAAAAGACTTTATGCAAATTGTGTAAGTTAATTTGCGGTACGGCCAAAAAAAGTGTGCGGTGCCCCTAAACCTGCAAGACTTGTATTACAAGCGGGAGTGAAAAAGCAGCGTTATAACCCATAACGCTGCTTTTTCACTCATAACGCAAAACTCGTAATCTAGCAGAATGATAACAATAAAAACTTAGCTGATTTGTCTATGCATTTGTTATGATCAATCTCTCATTCAAAGGAACTGCATTAGTATGAAAGTAGCTTAAAGGGTCGGTGTACTGTAAAATTGTTTCCCCTTTTGTATCTAAAATAGCTGTTTTTGCTGGTTGAAATCACAACCCATTTAAATTAACTGAGCTTGCAGGGAGAGCAGACAACATTATCTTATCTTTATATATATATATACACACAAATTACTTTTCATTTTATCTCACTGTTTACACGAAGACCAATATTTAAATAGATTATTTTAAAATGAAAATGTTAGTACCTTTCTTTATCACCCCCTGGGAATGCGATTTCTTCTGCTGATTTTTTATTATAAAGCATTGCTATAGAGAATACTGGTAAAGGAGCAATAAATAAACTCAAGCTGCTAAAGTGGATCATTCGGAACACATCAAGAGGGGAAAATGTTTCAGTACATTTTCCCTTTAAAGGATCTCATCAGTTATTATTGTAATTAATTGTACATTTCAGGTTTGTCAATGGGAATGTTTCATGGTGTAGCTGGAAACTGAGAGAATCTCGGATTCCCCTTTTTTTGTGTTACTTACTTGGCAGAAATGTATTTATCTATTAAAAAAACTAACTATAGTTAGACATATATTATTTAAGCTACCTTTGACTAAGAAGCTGATGCTGTGTGATTTACCTGCTGGGTTACTTTTTTAATTTTCTTTATTTTTATTTTATTTTTTGAAGTAATAATATAGTAAGACTAAGTTATAGTAGACTGATTTCAGAAATCCAAATTCCTGTAACTCAGCCTCTCAATAATTGTAGGATTGGCTGGGGGCAAATAACATTATACTCACACTTATGCTAAAGATAAAATTATAATTTTATTTTTACAAAGCAAACTAGTTATTATTAATTAAATGTATTTGTATAAACTGCTTCCATTTACTAAGGGCCAGATTACAAGTGGAGTGCAAAATTACACTTTTGCAAGCGTGATATTTGCGCTGCACTCGTAATACTAGCGGACACAAATGTGCACTGTTATTTGAAGTGGCCCCCACTGCAACATAACCTTGTGTTGGAATTGCATGGAAGCTTTGCGATCAATAGAGCGCTTCCATAGGCTCCAATGGGAGCCTCGTTCTCATGAGAACCTAGCGCAGCAAAGGGTATGTCATGCAGCGATGGGCAGCAGATTTAAATATATAGGTATATGAATATATACATATATATTTATGTGTTTATATGTGTATATACATTTTAACACATAAATATATATGTATATAAGCATATATATTTATAGGAATACCACAGTCCCCATAGACCACAATGTAGAGGGACTTTTCAGTGTCGTTTTTTTTCTGTAACACCCCACATCTCAAAACTTTAACCCCCATAACTGCTTATTGCAGTTATTTGAATTTGAAAAATTGTTAATATTTTTTATTTAATAAAACAGACACACCCCTGTATTTTGGGGGCAATTGGGGCACATTTAGAATTTTAACCAGAAATCTGATATCTGGTTAATTTTCGGAGAGCTGATTGCTACCACGAGCTAATGTTAACAATAACCAGCCACTTGTAATGGCTGGTTATTTATCGCACATGTGCATAAACAGACAAATTTGCCCATTTCTGGGTGCGCGATAAATTAGGGATCCACTTGTAATCTAGTCCTAAATATGGTACAAATTCCACAAAGTGTGGAACTGCTTTTCCGACAGTTGACTTAAGTTAGTTTTATGCTCGATAGTGAGTAGGGTGGCCTTGCTCTAAAACATTAATTGAAATATTTTTTAGCTATAAAAATGTGTGAAATACTGCACAAACTAATGAGCTCATATTATATATATATATATATCACATTTCTAAACCATATTATTTATCAAAACTCTAACTTCAGTGGCAGCTTATTCATCAGTAAAGAAGCAATGATACTGGTAAAGGAGGGGATTTCACCAAAAATAAAAATAGAAATACATTGTGCAGGATAAGACCTCCCCATACTAAAGTTCTCCCATTTATGGTCAAATTTTATTGTCTATTAACACCATCTCTGCTACATCCATGTTTCAGTTACTGGAGAAGATATTTGGAGCCTTTTAACAGCTACAAGCTAAAACTTTTCTATTCACAAAGTGTTATCTATCCAAGACCCAATGCCACCTACTTCCTCAGCAGTCTTTAGACCTATAGATAATACTCTTCAAAAAAGTATTTATACAGTGAGTAGAAGTAACCCCTTACTAATTATCTGTTTATAAATATACATTTTACCTTCAAAATGTTGTGTAGCTATTCATGTGACGCCCCTGAATCATTATACCAAAAAAGGAAAGAAAAAAATAGATAAATAATAAATAAATAAACTAGATAGGTCTATCATGGTGTACGGCTCTCCAGTTAAAGGGATATGAAGCCCAAAAATGTTTCAGATACAGCATACAGTTTTAAACAGCTTTCCAATTTACTTCTATTAATTAATTTGTTTTGTTCTCTTGGTTTCCTTTGTTGGAAATGGTTTCTCGGTAGGCTCAGGAGCTGGGAGCTAGATGCTGAATGGTGGGTGCAGATATATGCCTCTTGTCATTGTTTAACCAATGTGTTTAGCTAGCTCGCAGTAGCACTAGTAGTAGTAGTTGCTACACCTTCAATAAAGGATACCAAGAGAATGAATCAAAATTGATAGTAGAAGTAAATTGTAAAGTTGTTATGCTCTATCTGAATCATGAAAGAAAAAAATTGTGTTTCATGCCCCTTTAAAAACATAATATTAAATAAAACTGATGGTATTGCATGTCTGTAGCAAAGCATATGCCAGTGAACCTAAATTATAAGCATGTACTAATCACTCTCCTCTATTAAGGATCAAAGATAGACAAGGATTTTCCATGTTAAAAATTAATGAGTAAGAAACAGATTCATAAAAACTCTTGTCTTTGTTTTAAATAACTCCTCATTTCCATTAGCGCAGTGAATCAGACATTTGTTGTGCTTTGTTTCCACCATAGCAACGCTTCTTTAGCACTATTTATTATTTAACTCGTGACTTTTTTTCTTGCATAGTTTAGTGACATTTATTTGCATGAGTTCCTCACAAGGGCTGCACGCTGGTAAGTAAATTAATACATATAGCAGACCAAGCATTTACCTATTGATCTAAGATGGTTCAACCCCGCTTTAGCAATGCTAGGGAAGAAATAATTGGATTGATGAAAGAAAAGGCAGAAAGATGTACAATAAGGAGAGAGAGATAGAAGTGGAAGAAATGTAAAAAAAGATGGAAATGATTAAAGATTTAAAGGGACATACAGTGCAAACAAGAAATGCTCTAATGTATAAGCACATTTTATGCTACATATTTGTTTAATTCCTGCAAAGGGGTTAAACCTATATTGTTAGCTATGGGTCATCAATGCATTACTGGGAGCTAATGGAACACAACTAGTGAGCCAGTGACATATGTGTGTAGCATATCCATCTATCTATCTATCTATCTATCTATCTATCTATCTGTATATATTGTAATTCTTACTTAATTAAACCTGTTATGGAACTATATATTCATTCCTTGCAAATTAGACGAGGAGTGTCCGATAGACAACATATAATTTATGTTGGCAACATAACGCATTAAGCACAGCATCATATAAACAATAGTATTACTTATTTTATTATCATTTATTATTATTATTATTATTATTATTATTATTATTATTATTATCTTGTAAAGCACCACAAAAATACGTAGCGCTGGGTACACAGATAGGGGTATACAATGAAAAAGATTTGTTATAGGATATAAAACATAACAGACTAAACAAATCTAGTACAGAAGGAAGAGGGCCCTGCTGAGGAGAGCTTACAGTATTCAGGATGAGGGTGCAGAGACATAAGGTTTTGGGGTAGCTTGTCACATGAAATGTAGTTGCAGCAGTGAGTCAGGAAGTTCAAGATTTATTTTGGTTAGGATGAAAAACAGGAGAGATGGTAAGCTTCTCTGAATAGGTGGGTTTTCAAAGAACGTCTGAAGCTATACAAGGTTGGAGACAGTCATATGGAGTAGGATAGAGAGTTCCAGAGGGCAGGAGCAGCATGGAAGAAGTCTTGGAGGTGGTAGAGGGACGTAGAGATAATAGAAATGGAGGGACGTAGATTTTGTATTTACGTACAGTAAAGTTTCCTATGTGGGTTTATAAAACACCAGCATATGGCTGGCATCTTCCAGCTTGTGTGGCCAATGTAACTATAACATGATACAATAGCCTTACCTCTGTTTAAATTTGTTTTATATGAGGATAGAGGTCTTGTCTCACAGCAAATCCCCCCGGCTTCATAACCAAACCACCTCTCTATGGTGCCAGTTCACCCAGGCATATCTGAAAGTGGAAGATAACTTGTTTTCTTTCAATTTCATTTAACATGTCCCAGTCCCATTAACAACTCAGTGAGTTTTATATATGGCTGCTAAAAGCAATCTGACACTGAGAGTAAGAAAGATGAGAATTCCCTTACAAGTAGTAATAATACTTTGCCTTTTAATGAGCATTAATTCCTGTCTGTCATGTGCAGGAACAGTATTCTGTAAACTATTCTAGAATTCCATTTTGGTGCAATCTCTGCAATACTTTATGAGTTCTCAAATTGTGCGATTTTTCTTTTCTTTTTTTAGATAATTACACTACCTTAAAAAAAACAAAAAACGCATTATTAAATATTGTAAAAGTTGCAAAGTAGAAACTATAAATTACAATTAAGCTTTCATAATTTAGACAGAGCGTGCAAATTTAAAAAAAGATCAAATTTCCTTACTTCTCTTGGTATATTTTTTTAAAGACTAAACCTAGGTGGGCTCATAAGAGTTCAGGAGTGTGCATGTTTATTGAAAATCTAATGGCAACAGTGTTTGCAACAATGTATAACATTTCTACAAACATGTTGCAAACACTGCTGCCATACAGTACTAGAGACATATTCGCGCTCTTGAGCTCCTAAGAGCCTACCTGAGTTAACTTTCAACCACACAGGCAGAAAGTTTTTTTCACTTTCTGCAATGAGATATTTTTTTTGCTACATTTTTTCTGCAGGTCATTTTGAAATATTAGGCAGTTACTCTAAAGCAGCAATGTGTTGATTAACTGGAGAATACAGCAATTTTAAAGTTGTATAATATGTTGCAGAAGTTGATAATTGCATTGCAAAATAGCTGCAGAGAACAAATATAAATGTTGTTCAGTTTTTAAAATGTCTCTTGAATAAATTTATTTCCTTTGCCCTTTGTCTTATATAACATAATTAGAATGTAACATGTAGTAATAAAGAGTTGCATTGCTCACAAGAACTTCTTACAGTCAGGAGTCACAGATTTGCAGACCTGGAAAGATTAGGATCATGCTTGGAAAAAATCCTGAGATCCAGTCATTATTCAATGCGTTGCCACTTTGAAGCACTGCTCTGTATTTGACAGTTCTCTTTAAACAGAGCTTTTCTCTGGCTGCACTGTGTTAATGAAAACTTACACAGTGCAGCCAGAGCAAAGCACTGTTTGAAGAGAATAACCTGGTGTGGAGTAGCTCTGCAAAGCTAAAGCACTAACAGTTCATGCATGTGTCCAGTTTTTTTCTACAGACATACTGCATTTTCTGCAATGACATCTCAGATCACAGCATATTCTGTCTATTGACTTTTAACAAAAGATCCTAAGAGAATGAAACAAGTTGGGTACGAGAAGTAAATTGGAAGTCATTTTTTTTTCTTTTAAATTGCATGTCTGAGTCATGAAATTTTATTGTGTCTCTTTAAGTATGCATTGTTAATATTAATATAAAATAATTATATCAGATGTAATAACCATTATTTATAACATTTCTGAGATTCTTGTATGCGTTCTTAAAAAAAGATTTTATTTATTCTAAAAGACAAATATTTTTGTTACATTTATTAAATGAAATACCTTATTAGTGGACTAAAAATATTAAAGAAACACTTGTACCCTCATCCTGAACAGCTATGCATATTTCAACCTTTAATCTATATTTGCAGATGCCCTTCTTACAATATGTTAGTCTATATGTAATATAGGCAACATTCACATAGAACAAAAATCATCCAGAACGGAATAATCACTTTTGTTCAATAGCTGTTTTAGAAGTATATTTAAATATTAAACAAAATATACTCTGACGTGTCTAGAGGGACGTTAACTTTTTTCCCCGCTGTTTTGTCAAAAAGGGGGCATTTTTTTTTTTTATATATATATATAGGGGTCTGTCACTATCCAAGTAAAGAGCTGGGGGAGATTTCCTTATTAACCAGTGAGCTTCTGTCCAACAGATCAGTTATTTTTTTTCTGCATTTTCTTTTATTTTTAAAAAATAATAAAAAAAAATCTTAAACATTTTCCAGTGCAAAAAAATGTTATAAGAGTACTATTTTTATGGACAAAAGAAAATCTATGAATATAACATATTTTTACTGAAGGGAGAGTGTGAACAAAATCTAGTGTATTTATTAAAAAATCTAAAATCCATATTTTAATAGAATGAGGAAATCATTAACATAATTAAAAGGGACAGCCGAATGATCATATTACTCTTCTGACAATAACATAAATTTAAAAAGTTAATTTGAAAAGTTACATTCTACTCACTATCTTGTTTGAAAATAATCTAGATTTCTAAACTAGTTCATAATAATTTTAATGAAATTCATTCATAACCAAAGTTGGCAATTTTAGACACCAAATGTTATTTTCTGTCTAAAGCAAAATATTTGAGTTTGTCTTGAAAAATTGCACACGCTTTTTACTTTTCTGTTGATTTTCTCATGGGAAAGTCATATAAATGAGAATGATACCTCCCTGTTGGGTTTAGCTGTTAGAAATGCAAAGCACGCTGAAATTGTACATAATTCTCTTCCAAAGGAAAGGAAATAGCATTTCAATGGTTTTCCTCTGTGCCTCATTGAGTTATGGTGGTTCAAAATTATTCTTGTTAAATTGCTCTACCAGATGGAAGAATGCATTGTATATTTAGCTAATTAAGTTGTAGGGGACTGGAATAATTTACCCAAATATAGATACCATATCTGAATATAATGCATAATTAGCATTGATTTGTATATGATCTTTTTCTTGTAAAATTAAACTAAAAACAGGTGTTGTTCATAATTTGATTAACATAATAAATCAACATCATACTTTCTTAAATACTAAGTATAATTAGTTCACAGTTAAAGAGTATATTATAGATTTTTAAGATCCCCAAGTGTAGAAGAATTCAGTCATCATACTATGATGGATTGCACTTTTTTATTGGCGCTAGCCAACCTAATTTCTCATGTAAATTGTATTTGTTTTTTAGGGACAGAATTGTGTCCCCAAGACAGCCACTATTAAACTCCACCTGAAATGTTAGAATTTGCAAATGATTATTATTGACTATTTGTAAAAAAAAAAGGGAGCCATTGTATCCTTTCAGAGGCATATTCCTGACCAATGGGAGTTGATCTTAGCAGCCAATAAACAATTTATCCCTAGGGATCAATAATACAAAAATATGCATTTTCTTTTAGTTTCAGTATCAATTTAATTAGCTTTAACAACTGTTGTCATTCTAAATGTATGTTTTAAGTTATAAGTTACAATTATTGCAGCTCTAGAAAAAAAATACTAGTTGAATTCCCGTTTACATTTTGATTCACTGGCATAAAAAAAGAAAAAACACATACAAGACGTCTGCTAAAAATATGAAAACAGGCTTCTGCTTTGTCTGTCTGTTGTCAACGAAAAAATGTTTATTTCCTTTGAATGTCATTAAATGAGAGTATAAATGAAGATGGCTTGTTTTCGAAAAGATAGTGTCATTTGTAAAATAAAGCTGCACTCTCTGGTGAAAGCTCAGAGAGCACCAATTTGTGTTGTACTCAGCGGTAAATGTTCTATATAAAATAAATATCTAGTCTAGAAATACAAAGCATTTCTTTTCTGGACAATGGAGACATATATTAGCCTAGCAGTGTATAGATCTCCTCTTCAGACACACATGTAAATACATCATGTGCATTTGTTCTTTAGAAAATTATCAGGCACTATAAAATAGGTTAAAGTGTAGGTCTAGGTATAGAGTTAAAAAGATTTACTGTCTCAGAGCAGTACAGCATGAAAGCACTTGAAAACTTGTAAGTTTTATTTTGCTGTTGCCAATTAAAGCCAGTAGTAAATGTGTTTGGACACGGCTCTAAGCAATCAAATGTAATATGTAGCTAAATAGTAGCAGAAATTAGAACAGAACTTGAGCTCCCTCCTTCCTGTGAGGAATTAGAACAAGCACTATAATTAGAGGTCATTTACTGCAAAAGCAGGCAAAATAAATAATAAATGTATATTACAATGTTGTTACATTTATATTTATTAAATCCCTTCATTTATGTTGCTTTTAGCTATATGAATATGTTATTAGGTAATTTGTTTATCTATATTGGTCACTACTATTGCCTTACAGAAAGCATTATTTAGGAGAGACAGTTGATCTCTTTTTATGGACAAACTAGAAGGTTTTGCAGGCGGCCTGTGGGCAGCAAGGGGACCACCAGCAAGTCTAGTGCAACAGCAGGGGAGATCCTCCATAAGCCCACCTGAAAGATATGTGGAGAATGTTTGCAGGACACCTGAAACAGCAAAGGCAGTCAGCCACAAGCCTCGCACAGCTGTAGGTGTGACGCACAATGCACGGCCTGCTTGGTCTGGTAGGATGGTCAATCTGCCAGTTTAGGACTCTGAGGCACTTTTTCCCAGTTTTAAATGGGTAGTTAACTCTGATAATGTATATCATGCACTATTTAAATATGTTCAAACATGTTTAGTATAGAATCAAAAGGTTAAGTAAAAGCTGTTTATTTTTAAGCTAACAGGATGCATGTTTGTGTACATTGGCTAAAAAGCTTTGTTGGTAGACAGTGATACACCTCACAAATATAAAAATATTGGCTTTTTGTTCATTGCTGGCTTTTGAATTCTGATCTGAGGTGTGGTTTGGGCATATTGCTGACATAAGGGTACTGCAGGGAACTGTAATCTGATTTGATTCTGGGTATATATCTGGTAGAGATGTGCAGCCACAAAAATTGGTTTCCCCTGATATTCTTTGGCTGCACTACTTGGTATTTGTTTCTTTTTACTGAATATTCGTTAAACATTTACATTAATTTGAATTAAAGGAATGTAAATGTTTAAAACCTTCTCCTTTAGTGCAGGCCCTGCGAACTGCCACACTAAGTCTCCTGTTAGCATGCCCATGGATATTCGGATATTCATTTTGTGAAAATGTAACAAATATCTAGCATAAAACGGAATCTAGCATATATGTCTGTCTATCTATTCATTCAACTTTATTATCAGTTACTAATAAATATTAGATGTGGGTTGGGAGGCACAAAAAATGTTGCTTGTCCCAGGTCCTTATATTCATTAGTTCTGTCACTGGACTAATCTGAATTAAAATTAATTTGTGAAAATAATTTAGTTTCTAGATATCATCCTTCACATATGGTGGGATTATTTCTACACCAAATAAATTCATCTTCCCCTGAGGAAATCTTTACTACTGCTACTATTATTTGGGGGAAATAACACAGAAAATAGCAACCACAGTGCCTATGTATCACTGCACCTGGTTAGACGCTCACACTGTGCTCACACTGTGACTCATGTACAAAGCAACTATAAGGTAATTGATTTTATTTGGTACTGACATACATGAGTATTATTATTTTTTTTTCTAGGATATGATGCATTCATGATAATAAAGTGATTGCATAGTGATATGAGTGATTCACTCTTATGTTTTCAAGAAACGTAGGCTCTTGTGCTAGATTTCAGTGTTTGGAATTTCATCAAACATTCACAGTCTCCATATTTTATTAGGAATATTATTGTCACAGTTTTTTGTAAAGTCTGCAGAAAAATTGAGAAAAAATGGAGAGCGGCACATTGGAAGCAATTTATTTCTACTAACAATTTACCAAAGTGAGAGAAAAAAACAGAAAATAGTTATTGGCACTATGACAAAAAAAAAGTTTATAAATGTTAAATAAGACAAAACAATTGATTTTGTCGATGGAAAAAAAAAAAAGAATATTATATGAGGGTATAACTTATTTATGCATTGCAAATGAAACTAATGTACTTGAATTATTTTCAACCACAAATGACACTCCCATAAAAATTTTGCTGTACACTCAATCAAAGGGGGACACTCAGTCAAAATTAAACTTTCATTATTCAGATAGAGCATGCCATTTTAAACAACTTTCCAATTTACTTCCATTAACAAAATGTGCACAGTCTTTTTATATTTAAACTTTTTGAGTCACCAGCTCCTACTGAGCATGTGTATGCATTTGTGAATGGCTGATGGCTGTCACATGGTACGTGTATGCATTTGTGATTGGCTGATGGCTGTCACATGGTACAGGGGGAGTGGAAAAAGACATAACTTTTAATATTGTCAGAAAAAAAAAATCTACTACTCATTTGAAGTTCAGACTAAGTACTATTGCATTGTCTTGCTATCTTGCATTTGTTGATTATGCAAATCTACTGTGTTGACTGGTCCTTTAAAGGGACACTCAGGTTAAATTAAATTTTCATGATTTAGATACAGCATGTAATTGTATACAACTTTCCAATTTACTTCCATTAAAAAAAATGTGCACAGTCTTTTATATTTACACTTTTTGAGTCACCAGATCCTACTGAGCATATGCAAGAATTCACAGACTATACGTATATGCATTTGTGATTGGCTGATTGCTATCACATGGTACAAGGGGAGTGGAAATATACATAACTTTGAAATTTGTTATAAAAAAAATCTACTACTCATTTGAAGTTCAGACAAAGTGCTATTGCATTGTCTAATGTGTTGACTGGTCCTTTAACTTCCTAAAACCACTTCCCCCAACAAATGCAACATTCAGGCATTGCACCTAACAGCAATATACCCCTTCACCTAGCAATCCTTGATTATGCATGATGTAGCTAAAATACCTCAGGGTCTAAACTAGAAACTTGTTTTCTTGTATTTAATATTTGAGTGAGCATATACACTTCAACACAGTCTGGATATGCCATATGATCCTAACAATGTGGGTGATCCTTTAGCTAATAGCATACTGAAAGTGTATTGTATCATAACCTACTGCAATTTCAGTCTAGCTTTCCAGTATAATCCTTTAGGAATGTGATAATACATTTTTACTCCATAGCAGATATACGATATATCAGATTTCTATTCCATTTTTTATTTGTGCAAACTGAATTATAGAAACAAAATGAGATCCAATTGACACATATAGTACTACTAGTAGTGGGTACACATAACTTTCCAAATTAATGGGATTACAATAATGTTATAGCTGAATAAATTGAAGTAATTCATTTAGATGTTATTACCTGTCTTTTTATAATTTACAGTCTATGAATAAACTACTAACATTATAGTCTAGATAATTTATTAGATTATTCAAGTTTTTTTGTGATCCATGTTACTGACAATAATAAAGGAAGCACTTTCTCTATGCCTTAGTCCAGTGTTCAAACAAGAACTTTGCTTCCTGGATCTCAAGTTACCTATGTATGGTTTAAACTCTACAAGAGGTCCTGTTTTCTTCCCCCTACCCCCATTTCCTGTCTTTTTTCATTAAAACCTGATTTGCAGTCGGCACGCACCGTACTGATACAAAGGTAAGACTTGTTCTTCTGCTGCAGACCATCAGAAATGCAATGTCTTCTGCAAACTACAGAACAGCTAACCACAAATGTCGTTTGTACTGTAATGAAACTCACTATATTAGCAAAAGAACAAAGTGACCAAGTTCTTTATGACTGCATAGTTTTGCAATGAAGACTAATCTGAAGACACTAGTAAAAAAAAATCTAACAGAAAAAAAATGTCTCCAATCTTATGATGCTTAACTATTTAAAGCTCTGAAATTATTTTCTATAATTTTCCTTTCTCTTATTTATTTTTCTATTCTTTTTTTTTTCTTTTCAGCAACTATAAATAGTATATATGTTTTATCATCCTATAATGAGATCCCTTTTATTGCTTCTAATTACAATAAGGTTTTAAAATCAATTTGCAGCATTTACACTGAGCAAAGTATGCTTATAAAGCAGTTAAAATGCCTGCCCATGCTATAATCCCCTTATGTTGCAATGGCACGCTAATTTCTAAGGACAGATGTTCACATTATTGACACTTTGTTGTCAAAGGCAAAATGAAGTGATAAATATCAGGAGAAAAACTTTTTACCATGTTTATACTCATCAGACAATTTAGCATCTAAACCAATAATTTGGTAAGGTACAGCAGCATTGAATACTTCATTTAAAAGAGTAGTAAAAAGTGCCTGGTTACACAGCAGAATGCTAATAACGGTTGAAGCTAGATCTAATTGATTATTGTAGATTAGACTGTCCACAATATAAAGAAGTTGATTTTCCCTTAAACAGCATTCAATATGTATACTATGGGCCATATTAAAAAAAAAAAATGTTTTTCATGCTCGCGTAGCGGTGATTTTAGTACAAATGGACTCTATCACACCAACAAAGTGGAATGAGTGTTTCCTCTATAACAATGCCACCTAAGCTGAAGTCCAGGTTTAGTTTTTGTGAGTGGCTTTAGTCATAAACATTAAAAGAATATGTATTTCTACCAATATTTGTAAATTTGAGTAGTGCATATAGTTAAAAGGATATAAAAGTCAGTTTTACATTTTCAGGATTCAAATAGGGCATATCATTAAAATAAAAAAAATGTTCCTCTTTTATCAGTATTATGTTGTTTTCTTGGTATCCAACACTGCTACCATGCATGTTGCTCTTCTACAATGAATACCAAGAGAACAAAATCTATGAAAATGGAAGCAAATCATTTTGTAATTTGTAAGTTAACCCTCCTCTAGCTACCTCCTCTAGCTACCTCCTCTATACACATACACACACATAGAGGCCGATTTACCATTGTGCGGATAGACATGATCCGATGCTGTCAGCATCTATCATTGCACAAGCATTCTTTGTGAAATGCTTGTGCAATGCCACCCCCTGCAGATTCCGCTAGCAGGTGGTGTCGTATCCGATCGGGCTGATTGCTGTCCGCCGCCTCAGAGGTGGCGAACGAGTTAAGGAGCAGCGGTCTTAAGAACGCTGCTTCTTAACTTCTTTTTCCAGAGAGCCTGAAGGCTCGCACGGAAACAGACGCATACGGGGCTTGATAAATTGGCCTTATTGTATGTATGTAATCTATGACCTATTAAGGGTTTAGCTTTCACATTATAATAAAACCTTAAAGATAAAATGTTGTTGTATAGATTCCTAATGATTTATTTTATAAATTGAGCAAAGTAAAGCAATCTACTGGCTAATAAGCTTTGTATCACTTTTTATTTTTTTCATAATCAATGCTTTCATTCTATTGAACTGGAAATTGGGAAAATAGAACAATGCATAAGACACTTCTTCTTTTTTTTATTTATTTTTTTTTATTCATTATTTGTCTTGTTTTTAGAAGCAGGGGTTATTTGTTATCCTACTGCCCCTTTAGATGATAGAGTTAGATATTGTGAGACCTTATTTTAATGTCCTGGAAATTCCTCCTATTACTGGCCCTGAAATTCCTGTCTGTATTCCTGGCTACTTAATTTCTCTTAGAGTATTATATTCCAGTAGGGACTTCTCTTGAAGGTAAGTCTATGTGAGGTTAAGAAATGAATTATTGATTTATAATAGCAGAAGGGTGTTTCTCATTTAAGCATTTGATCCTAGTCTAGTTTCTCTACTCTTCTTAAATTTGACCACCTAAACCCAGACCAGAAATTCCTGACCATACTCGTGCATTGCCACAGACCAACCCTGAGTCATTTACAACCATTCTTGAGCTGCTTTAACTCCAGCATTCAATGCTGCCCCTCCGTCACCTTGACTCCATTTACCTGTAACAAACTCATAAAAGAAAACTGCTGAGAGGTAAGAAAACATGATCTTCAAATTATTCACATTCTAGAACAAACATGTTCTTTTACCTGGGTTACAAATACCATTTCATCAGTCTTCCTCATCCTAGGTTTTTAGTTTTTCAGGTTCCAAAGGAAGGGCCTTAAGAGTCATTCTTCAGAAAATTGTAAAGCTGCCAGTGTTCTGTTCCACATCAGTTACAGGGATAGTTTTTTTGTCTCCAAAGACGGGCACGTTTTGGTTACTCTTTCATGTTACAATAGCCTGAACAGATCTAAATGAGGTTCAACTTTGTGTTCCAGTGGTCTATACCAAGTTCTAATACATTTTATGAAAAAACAAACAAAACACCTCACTTCATATTTTAGTATAAAATCCGTGGAGTAGAAGCAAAATGCCCATGAAAACATTATATTGTCCAGTACTTTATCAATATTTAATTAAAAAATAAATAATTTTTTTTTGCATTTTACTAACATTTTATTGCATGAGTTTTTCCTGATATAAACTGACATATGGTTCTACAAACTTGAAGGGGACACACAAGTCACAATAAACTTTAATGATTCAGATAGAGCATGCGTTTTAAGACACTTTCCAATTTACTTCCATTATCAAAATTTGCAGTCTTTTTATATTCACACTTTCTTTGGAACAAGATTCTACTGAGCATAGGCAGAAGCTCACAAGGTATATATAATAGTCTGTAATTGGCTGATGTCTTTCAAACGATACAGGGGGCTGGAAAATGGAAGAAAAAATTAATTGTCAGAAAAAAATCTACTGCTTATTTGAAATTCGACTGCATTGAGTGGTCCTTTAATCATAGCAAATTACTTTATATTGCTTAAATGCAAAAAGCACCCCAATATGACAGGTTTGGCCGATGTGTGAGAAAAGATGAGGGTAGAAAAAAATGGTTCATAAATATTGTAACTAACAGAACTGGAACCCAGTTGTTGGCAAGCACTACTGAAATACCAACCATCTTATGCATTATTATGAAATGAAGAACCAAATCTATGTAGTGTTGCAGTCTCTAGATACTACATGAGAAATTGAATGTCAAGGTTTTTTTAGAAGGGGAAATGAGACATAATTTTATTTCAGAACCTTTAAGAAAATAAGCACAAGTTTAAGAATTAACAACATTCTTCTAATGGTCTCAGTACATTTATTTTATTCCGTCGGCTATTAAAGTCATTTTCTCAATTAATGCAAATTTGCTGCACACATACCAACCAAATACTGTAAATATTATGATACTATTAAAGATAATAGTATTAAGTAGGAAGTTTAGTGGACAAAGTGGTAAATGTAATATAGATAATTTTAGGTCACTATTCTTTCATAGGAGTTTGACCTTTTGTGCTTGTTCATGTATGTCCACATTATACATTTTTCTATTAATTGCAGTACAAATATTATCACTATGTTTGATCTAATCATAGATATTTATCAAATGTCAAACAGTGTTAATGTGATATGTGAAGAAAAAAATAATACAAGGAGTAAACCTTTTAAAAAATGATGGGATTGTTAATTATAGAGCTGTGTGTTTGCTCACGTGATTATATTCCTTATGTTTACTTTTCAGTCTAAATAGAAGGCAAAGATGGATTTTTTTTTCTTTATACGCCCCAATTATGGGGATTTTTCAAATATATAACCACTTGCTGGCCAGAGATAATTGCAAAGTGATGTATTGCCTAAAAAAATAAATTGTCATAATCATAGTAAAGTAAGAAATGCATAAAAACTGGTACAAATTATTTAATTAATAAAAAAAGTTGAAAATAAACATATTTTCCACATGGCTATTGCTTTAAAGGGTTAATAATAAACTTTCATGGCTCAGAAAGAACATGCAATTTTAAACCTTTTAATTTACTTCTATTAACAAATTTAAATTGTTTCATTAGTATCATTAGTTGGAAAGCATACCTAGGCTCAGGAGGAGCAATGCAATACTAGTTGAAAACTGGTGAATGTTTGTTATGCACATATGTTTCTTGTCATTTTCTCACCACATGTGTTCAGTTACTGTAGATCCCTGTAGTGCATGACTGCTCTGAAGCTGAGTTTACCTATGTGTGTAACCTCTGCATAATTATAGGCAAGTTATAGTACTATACTAAAATGCAGGTCTATGAATACGGCACACAGCCGAAATGCGTAAGACCTGTCTGCTGGTCTTATTCCCTTTATTTTGAACTTTTAATGAATTGAATAAAGGATTGTTTTTTTAACACTATTTTGGGACTCTTACCGGATCTTTTTTCTTCTGTATATCTATACTAAAATGTTCTAACACATTATTCTAACAGGCTAAATTATTAATTAATATTGTGGAATTATATCAATTCAGTACTAATTTAAAGGGACAGTCAAGGAACAAATGGATTGTATAAAGCATGACATTTTAAACTACTTTTCATTTTACTTCTTTTGTCAATTTTGCTTAGTTCTCTTGGTATCCTTTGTTAAAGGGTATGTATAGGTGAGCTTATGGCAGCAGTATTTACAACAATATTTATAGTAATGTAATACAGCATTGCAAATACTGCTGCCATAGACTGCTACGCTCCTATGAGTCTACTTAGGTTTTTTTTAAAATATGCAAGCTCTAATCTGAATCCTGAATGTTCAATTTTGACTTTACTGTACCTGTAAACTGTGCTATGTTGTTATGAAGCAGGGATTATTATATTATCATTACAATGTCCCTTTAAAAACTAGAAATATCAGCAAAACAATCCTTTAAACTCTATAAAGATTTGTGTTCTAACTTTAATATTATTTAGCTTATAGTGATCTAATTAGTTTCTGATGTTTAAGCAATCTATTAAAAAAAAATATATATATATATATAAAATGCATTTGAGAAACGAACAAAGAACAGGGCAAAACTACAGGGGGGCAGAGGTCGCAATTGCGGCTTGGCCCCCAAGGGTGGGGGCCCAGCTTCAATTTTTTTTATTTTTTTTACAATAAAAAACGATGACCTGCCGCTGCCTGCACTGATATCATGTGAGTATGACATGATGCTTCACTAGTTTCTCTGACTACAGGGGTTAGTGTTTCTGTTTTACCCATTGGTGTTTATGTGTGTGTGTGTATGTGTGTATGTATGTATGTGACTGTGTGTGTATTTATGCATGTGTGTGTGTGAATGTTTGTGGAACCAGCAAATTACAGACCTTGTTACTACAGCATGGGAGGGGGACGGGGGGTAAACAGTGTCACTATACAGTACCACTATATACAGTACGGGGGGGCTGGACCATGTCACAGACTACTGTGGTCACTTTATAAAGTACTGGGGCGGGTAGGTTCAGGCCAGCCATCTCACCGGCAGAAAACAGACCATGTCACTGACTCACTATATACAGTACTGGTGGGTTAAACAGTGTCACTATATACAGTAATAGGAGGTCAGACCATCTCACAGACTGTGGGCACAGGGTACCTCCTTTTGCAGACATGTAATCTGATTCACATTTTTTTTCTGTGTTAAATGTAAAAAAAAAAAAAAAAAAAAAAAAGATATGTATCAAACTCACATTTTTTTTTGGGGGGGGGGGCCTTCTTAGATTCTTGCACCCGGGCCCTGTGGTTTCTAGTTACGCCTCTGTAAAAGGATATTCTAATGTAATAATAAAATTCTGTTAAATTAAATATGGATATGGTAAACAGTGTTTTGTTCCTGTAGCTGTGTCTTTAGGAACTGCAGTGTTTTGATAGTGAGATCTCTGCTTTAACCCTTTGGATGATTTATTAACACAATGACTATGGGACATTAATTTACTAATAAGTTGTTTTACCTACCTAAGAGCAATCTATTATTATACTAGAATGATGCGTTAAAGGGACAGTCAACACTCGCGGTAACATTATGCGATATTGAAAAATAAAAAACGAAGATCCGCATGCAGCATAGCCCTTTTGCCTTGCCTACTTACTTCTTGTAGTAATCACCGTCGATAACTTCTCTAATACGAGGTAAATATGGCAGCCGAACTCCCCCCACCGTTACGTAGCTACCTTCTTCTTCAAATGATCAGCAAATCAAAATCCAATCCTCGGTCAGAAATTGCAAGCGCGTGCAATTTCTGACCGAGGATTGGATTCTGATTTGCTGATCATTTGAAGAAGAATGTAGCTACGTAACGGTGGGGGGAGTTCGGCTGCCATATTTACCTCGTATTAGAGAAGTTATCGACGGTGATTACTACAAGAAGCAAGTAGGCAAGGCAAAAGGGCTATGCTGCATGCGGATCTTCGTTTTTTTATTTTTCAATATCACATAATGTTACCGCGAGTGTTGACTGTCCCTTTAAAGAAGTCCCAATACAGCTCAGTATTTCCAGTGTAAAAGCTTATGGTCTGTATTCTGTTTATTATCTGAAAGGTTGTTCTAATAAAAATTATTGAAATTATCAAGTAATGGACAAACTGTGCCATACTGGAGATCAATGAAACTAGCCATTTGCTAACTCCCTGCAGGTGGAGAGTCACGTAGACGACATTTGTCTTAGTGCACCTGACCAGAAGCATTTTTTTGCTCACATCCTGACATGTGTTATTCCTTATTCCTAAAGTGTGCACATATTTTTTCAATGAAAATCTCTATCTTCTGCTTTCCTTTTATTTGTTGTGTATATATCCACTGAAATTAGTATCCCCCGCAGCAGCCCTGGTCAATTAGTTTCAATGAAAACCTGCTGTTGGAGAGAAATTTTTCCCTTGATGAATTTAAGTAAACATATTCCTTAAGCATACGGTACATGTGATATTGGAATTAACTACAGTAGCCTTTACTATGGCAATAAATGTAAGATACATTTTTGGAAATATTCATACAGCAAAATAATCATGTTGCAGTTTGCTATAGAAAAATTAGGTTAGCCTGTCTTGCTCATGTACGAGTTTATCATGGTGGTTACATGTTGTATGTCATTTTCTGTTATGGTGCACATTTGACTTCTTAATGGAGCATTAAATAAAGTAGAATTACATAATCAACAAATACATAATAAAAAGACAATGCAATAACTTTTACTCTGAATTTTACATGAGCAGTATATTTTTGTGGCAAATTTAAAATTTGTAATCAACCAGTAAAGAATAGTAACAAGTACAAAACTAATATTGTTGATTTAGTTTCAACTTAAAGGGACACTGAACCCAAAAATGTTGTTTTGTAATTCAGAAAGAGCATGCAATTTTAAGCAACTTCCTAATTTACTGCTATTATCATTTTTTCTTTGTTTCTTGCTATCTTTATTTGAAAAAGAAGACATCTATGCTTTTTTTGGGTTCAGAACTCTGGACAGCAATTTTTTATTGGTGGATTAATTTATCCACCAATCAGCAAGGACAACCCAGGTTGTTCACCAAATATAGGCCGGCATCTAAACTTACATTCTTGCATTTTAAATAAAGATACCAAGAGAATGAAGAAATTTTGATAATAGGAGTAAATTAGAAAGTTGCTTAAAATTTCATGCTCAATCTGAATCACGAAAGAAATTTTCCCTTTAAATGTAAAATATTTACTTAATGTTTTGTTTTTTTTGGGCAAAATAAAACAATATTCCAGTAGGTGTAAATGCTACTCTTTTATATGTGTTTTTAGCAGAATGTCCCTTTAATAGATATACATGAATCACTTCTAGATAGCAGTTGCATTGTATCAAAGCTCTTTTGGGAAAAAAATATTACAGTTTGGATCTAATTTACAAATTAATTTGAAAATATTTATTTTTAGTTCCCCTGTTTTTCACTCACTTTTAATTTTAGAACCCAGGCTATGGAATCTTTATTCATTTGTTTGTTCTCTCTCAATACCAGATGGAATGTTTTCATTTCAGTAATGATGCTGCATGAGTTATGCAAGATTTCCTCCGCAGCAGGCACACACATTCACAAATGGGGACATACAAACACATTTCCTTCTGGTGATGTGATTGAAATGCAGAGTACAGAGTATGTGGTAAAAATAGGAATGCAATCAGTGCCAATAGGAAGAGAAAAAAATGACATATAAGAGCAACACGTTCCACTGTGAATATTTAAGTGTCTCAGGGAATTCATATCACATCAGTTAGTCACTGGTATGGAAATCTCTTATGAGATTTGTATTTGCAAATAGAATAGAAAAATACAATTATTTCCTATGAGGGGGTGTTTATTTTTATGTGACACTATATCTATTTCTTAAGCTGTAAAAGCATTAATTTATAATCAAGTATTTTAAGAACCCTGCTGCAGGCCAATTAAAGGGACAGTCAAAAGCAAAAATTAGATCTAATTGGTTAGGGCATGTGTATTTCCACTATGGACTATAGCTTGCTATGTGTTTAATCCACCAAAGGGGTGGATTGCATTGCAGCACCCAAGTATGGCCTTTTACAGCTTAGCTGATTGTGTCTTTGGGGCCGATTTATGAAAGTGCGGATGGACATGATCCGTTGTAGCGATCATGTCCGCCGCACATCGATACATGACGACCGCATACGCTTTCGGCATTTATCATTGCACAAGCAGTTCTGGTAAACTGCTTGTGCAATGCCACCCCCTGCAGATTCTCGGCCAATCGGCCGCTAGCAGGGGCTGTCAATCAACCTGATCATATGCAATCAGCCAGATGGCCGTCGGCCGCCTCAGAGCAGGAGGATGAGTTAAGGAGCAGCGGTCTTAAGACCGCTGCTTCTTAAAGGAACAGTCTACACCAGAATTTTTATTGTTTTAAAAGATAGATAATCCCTTTATTACCCATTCCCCAGTTTTGCATAACCAACACAGTTATAATAATATACTTTTAACCTCTGTGATTATCTTGTATCTAAGCCTCTGCAAACTGCCCCTTTTTTCAGTTCTTTTGACAGACTTGCAGTCTAGCCAATCAGTGCCTGCTCCCAGATAACTTCACGTGCAAGAGCACAGTGTTATCTATATGAAATACGTGAACTAACACCCTCTAGTGGTAAAAAACTGTTCAAATGCAATCTGAAAAGAGGTGGGCTTCAAGGTCTAAGAAATTAGCATATGAACCTCCTAGGTTAAGCTTTTAACTAAGAATACCAAGAGAACAAAGCAAAATTGGTGATAAAAGTAAATTGGAAAATTCTTTAAAATTACATGCTCTATCTGAATCATGAAAGTTTATTTTGGCCTAGACTGTCCCTTTAACTCCTGTTTCCGGTGAGCCTGAAGGCTTGCGTGGAAACAGCTGCATCAAGCTCCATTCAGAGCTTTATGAATTGGCCCCATAGTTATTAGTTAGAGGGATATTAAAGTAATTTATTATTATTATTATTTATTCATATTTATTTTTGCAGTGCAGGAAGTGTGTTTCTGTTGTCTGTGGCCTGTTAAAGGGATGTGGAACCTAATTTTTCTTTCTTTCATGATTCAACGCATGGTATTTTAACCAACCTTCCAATTTACTTCTGTTATAAAATTTGCTTAATTTTCTTGGTATACTTTTCTAAAAATAATACGTAGATCGGCTCTGAAGCAGCAGTGGATTACTAAGAGCTAGCTGCTGATTTGTAGATGCACATATGTGTTTCTTGTCATTGGCTCACTAGATGTGTTCAGCTAGATCCCAGTAGTGCATTTCTGCTCTTTCAGGAAAGCATACTAAGAGAAGGAAGCACATTTAATAATAGAAATACATTGGAAAGTTGTTTAAAATTGTATGCTCTATCTAAATCCTGAAATATATATATATATATTTTTATATCCTTTTAAGAATAGAGAGAACTGAGCTCCAGGAATGTTGTATTAGTTAAAGCAAAATACTTTTCAGAGTTAAATTAAAGAAAGCATAATAGATAAACTAATAAACTTTACTTATTTTATTCATCATTAAAAGTTGTTGGGAATATTATTTTGATTTTTGTATCCCTTTAAGAATCAATATGTCTTGCTCTTTTACATTCCTCACTGACTTTAGAATGAAGTGGCCATGATGCATCTGACATCTAGGAGTCAAAGATCAAATTAGTCTTTATGTTTAACATTACAGAAAGAGGAAATGGCTATTTCTGTTTAATGCAAATGGGACAACTGCGGTGCTGTAAATGGTGTTTCTATTTACACTGCTTTATTTTAATAAGGTAGAGTTGATAGATTTTAAATAGCTGTTGTTGTGTTTTTACCACCATAACCCCAAGGTTGACATATACACAATATGGGCCAGATTACAAGTGGTGCGCTAACGTATCTTTTCACTCTTGAGCTAACTGCACTCATTTTTTAACGTAGGCAGGTTAGCACGCATAAGTTGAAAGTAAATAGCGCACCAACAAAAGTTTGATGCGCACTAGCTTCAGGACTTCAGAGGATATGACCAAATTAAGATCTTCTCCTTAAGACTTTAATGGAGGACGCTGTTTAAAAAAAAAAAAAAAAAACACTTATCGCTTGTGCACTACCCCGACAGCGCATTAGACCAACTATGGGCCAGATTATGAGTGGACGTTAAGTGGTTTACGCCCATTGGCCTTATTACTCGTATTATGAGTAATTATGCTAGACTGATTACCGCGACTTCAGAGCTCTGGTTAACTGTTTCGCAAAACTAAAAAGTTGCACAACACACATCATAAAAACATTACAAAATATAGTTACACTATCTAATAAAAATTAATAAAAAATAAGATTGCACGCAAACGTTTTAAGAGCTCAAAGATATGAAATCTAAGGTGTTAGAAAAAAAGTCAGGCAAATGGCTTTAACATAGAGATACATAATTATACAAGATGCATATGTATGTATATATATTTGTCTATATATGTATAAATATGTATTTATATGTGAATATATGTATTTACAGACATGTATACACATTTAAACACATTATTGCATTGGAACCCTTTACAGTTAAGTAGATGAAAACATGTAAAAGCATATTTATGAAATATTAATATTTAAGGTTTTAACTATGTATTTAGTGTAAATATTTCACATTCCAATGTTCTGCACATAACAGGATAAGTTCTCAGTATTTTTAAATAGAAATTATATATATATATATATATATATATATATATATTGTACCAAAAAAACCCATCAGATATATGTTTAATTTATTATTTATGAATAGATAGAAGATATTCTTGTATGTGAAGAACATTAGAATGTGAAATATTCATATTTTCTTGTCGGCTTAGTGCACATGAGAACATGCGGGTTGGCGCGAGAGTGGCATGTTTTTTTTCTCCATTGACTTTTAAGGGGGAATAAGTGAAAACCCCCACGATATTGTAAACAAAAATTAATTCTAGAGCAATTAATGCTCGACTAGGAGCATTAATTAGCGCTCCACTTGTAATCTGGCCCTATATATATTATAGCCCTTTATAGTCAAATATATTGCCATATAACATATCCCTTTTAACCCTGATAAAAGATTTTTCTTAATATTTATATGAAATATTTTATCAGAAAGTGTATATATGACTTGTAATATGCGCTCTAGTTAGCGTGTTTGTGAAATTACTTATTGCGTCCCATGCTAACAATGGCATGCCACTTGTAATCTAGCCCAATATCGGTACAAGATGGGCTTTCAAAGATGTATTTTATTATGCTAACAAGCAGCATCTTGGTATCAATTCAGACTTTATGTTGCTGTGCATTACTTGCATCATTGATAAGTACTAACAGATTATGAAACATATAGTATAAGGTTTATATTTGTTATAATAAAAGGGCATACTTTTGCGTATGAGTAATAAATCAGAATGGTATTATGGATTTGTTTTTCAAGAGCTAGGATCTCATAGAGTGAGACTGTGGTTAGATTTCCCCACTATTGGGGAAAAAATAATTAATTGGGGGAGCTTTTTATTGGAAGAAGATAGTGAGTTGTGATGTTTTCATGCTAGACGACCTCCAAGCATAGTAATATGACCCTAATGCATAGTAATAGTTATATGAGCTACAAACATAGTGATACTTATATAACTTTTAAACATAGTGATACTCACATGACCTTCAAGCATAGTGATACTAATACAACCATCCAGCATAGTAATACCCATATGGCATGCAAGCACAGTCATACTCATAACAAGTGAAACATAGTAATACTCACACAACCTGCAAGCATAATGATACTCATACAACCTGCAAGCCTAGTGATACTCATACAACCTGCAAGCATAGTGATACTCATAAGACCTGCAAGCATAGTGATACTCATACAACATGCAAGCATAGTGATACTCATACAACCTGCAAGCATAGTGATACTCATACAACCTGCAAGCATAGTGATACTCATACAATCTGCAATCATAGTGATATTATTATTATTATCAGGTATTTGTAGAGCGCCAACAGATTCCGAAGTGCTGTAAACATAGTCTGTGTACAGGATAGCTTTTGTAGGGGTCAAGTGGGTAGAGGGCCCTGCCGAGAGTTTCACTGTTGTAGTCGGCTCTTATGAAGCGATCTGTAAACAGCTGGGCCCATAGGCTTACATTCTAAGGGGTTCAAGGGGAAAGTAATGGAGTTAGGAAAGGTTAGTGTTGGTTGTATGCATCCCTGAATAGTAGAGTTTTTAGGGAGTGCTTGAAGCTGTTAAAACTAGAGGAGAGTCTTATGGAGCGAGGCAGGGAATTCCACAAGATGGGGGCCAGTCTGGAGAAGTCCTGTAAACGGGAATTTGAGGAAGTAACAAGAGAGGAGGAGAGGAGGAGATCCTGAGCTGATCGAAGGGGAGGGGAGGGAGAGTATCTAGAGACAAGATAGTCATATGACCTTCATGATGCTCTTATTATTTTAAGCATCCTGGAGAAATATTTCTCACCCATCATCATAACGGAATAGTTGTCATGATTATGTGATTTGTTTCCAAAGTTGTGTTCTTCAGAAAAACATTATCACCGAGTAATGAGTGTGGGCTATAAGTGGTTCTTGATCAGATACCATTTGTCAAATATATACATCCAAGAACTGTGGGGAGTAGCATCATTTATCATTTAATATGTAGAAAAGGAGTACATTAATGGTTATATCTGCAGTTTTCTTGAGATGCATCAGATCAAATTACTAGTCGTGCCTATGTATTCAAGAGTTCCAACAAATTTAAATACTTTCCTCTGGTAAAGTTATAATGCATGTAGTGTTTGAAGGGTTTGTGGTACCCACAGCTAACTTTATGGCCTGTTAACAGCTTGCATGCCATAGAGAGAGGCTATCCATTTAAGTCCCTCTTTGCACCTAAGGGGTTCAGTTAATGAAATGATTATTGGTTGGTATGTTGGTAGTTTTGATCAACCAATCAACAACTCATATTAAACATTCCATTTTCTGATGATCTATCTGGTGTTGTGTAAGTGGAGGTATTAATGTGCAGTGTATGCACTAATTTGACAATTCCATAGTATAGATTATTTATTGACGTACTATGCTTAATTCATTATATATAGATACATGAGGGCTCTGGAAATACATGTTTTCCACTTAAAGACTAATTGGCCTTAAACATTTATTTCTGCTGCAGATTGAGGTGTAGATCCTCATAGATATAGTTTATCTTATTTAAAATTGTGAGACATCATGAAACATCCCTTTTAGTCTGTTTCTCCTTTTTTGTCTTAAAGGGACATATATTTTATTTTCTTGATTTAAAATGCTTTTATTTGGCTAAGGACAATGTTTCCAAATTGACAACCATTTTGCACATTTTCATTATACGAGTTTTTACATCTATATTTACATGCCTTCTTAATTCTACTGTTTCCTTATTAGTCACTTTTATTTTCTATATTGCTCAGTTTTCTTTACATATCCAGCCATCTTCATGTTTTTCTCAACATGCCACAGTATATATTTTATAGGCATTTCATTTATAGGTCAAATAAAGATAATGTATTTGTTTATATTTCATTTGGAATGAAGGGTCCATTTCTAGGTTTGGCAGAAATATATTAAACATCACTCATCTATAAACCTTTAATATTTAAATTAATGAGGAAGAATTTTATGCAGAAGCACTTTTATTAAAAAGCAAAAACAAAACATACATCTGAATACATTTTTTATGCCCTTGCATTTTTATGTTTACTTTAAAATGCACTGTCAATAATTGATTGATTGCTTAACAAGAATGTAAAAACAACTTTAAGAATTATACCCCATCAGATACCAATGTCATAGCATAGTTTACTGCACATTTTAAAGCATTTTTCATCAGTGTGTCTCATCTAAACAATAATGGTAAGTGCTAGGGCTAGAATTGGAAGGAGGGAATCTTAAAGGGACATGAAACCCAAAACATTTTTCATGATTCAGACAGAACATACCATTTAAAAAAAATCCAGTTTTCTTCTATTATCAATTTACTTCATTCTCATTGGTATACTTCGTTGAAGAGAATGCCTAGGTAGGTGGTGTGCATATATCTGGAGCCCTACATGGCAGGAAACACTGCTGCCATCTAGTGCTCCTGCAAATGTATAACATTAAAAGTATTATTGCAAAACTGCTACCATTTATTGCTCCAGGCACACTCTTAAGCCCACCTACATGCTTTTCAATAAAGGACACTAAGAGAACAACATATATTTGCTCATAAAAAAGATTTGGAAGCATTCTTAAAATGCTCTATTTGAATTATTAAATGTGAGGTTTCATGTACCTTTAAGAGCAACACCAGTAATTTATATAAATATTGTGAGACAAAAAATATTTGCTTGCTAAAAAAGTTTGATATTTTTTTTTTCTAACAATATTATCTTTAAAAATGACTGACAGATGGAGGAAAAGTAGTTCCTGAGTTAACCTGTAAAACATTCATAAAAAAATATATAATGTAATTAACTGGTTTAAAAATTGGTACATGTGTGCATAATGAAGGCCCGAAGATGTATAAAATTTGAAGGCAACCTGAATTCTACAGTTCAAACAAGTGGTGCTTTAAAGGGGCAGTATACCTTAATAGTTTTTCCCTTAAGATGTTTCCAATGACTTTTTATACCAGCACCAGAGTATAAATGGTATGAAAAAAAATGTTTATTTAGGTTTAATTTTGTATATGAAATAGCTGGTTTTGTTCTTTTACACCACAACCCATCATATTGGGTTGAGCTTTGAGATCTTCTTATGTTATCAGTTTCTCTACACACAAATGCTTATCTCTGTTTGTATACCAAATCCAAATACTTACAGAGAGCAATTGGAAATTAACATTGTATTTCTTATCTCGCCCAGCATCTTACCTACCTCCCACTGGGAGTGTAATTTCTTCTGCAGGCTATGTTTACATAGCTTTTCTATAGCCTATACTTAAGTATAGAAACTTTCAGTATAGGCAGGGATACCACAGGCAAATGTGGCTATTCCATTTGCTGATATAAAGGTAAATGAGCTATTTGTAAACAATTTAAGACACTCCAGCAGGTAAAATGGATTGCCAGGAATAAATTTAAGGGGAGAAAATTAAGGTAAACTGTCCCTTTAAGCTATGGGTTTGATGTTTATGTTACTAACAGAATTCACAGCTACTTTTTATTCCTTATCACCTTGGATAGAAGTCTATACTATTTTATCAGGAACACATAAAAAATGGTTTATTATTATAGTGAATACTTAAATATTTTTGATTCTGTAACATGGTATGGAATGAAATATTTCTCTTTCATTTACTGATGCATTACTTTATTCCTCAGCATCAGAGCCTAACCTGAAAGTGCGATCCCGTTTAAAACAAAAAGTAGCAGAGAGGAGAAGCAGTCCATTACTCCGAAGAAAGGATGGAAATGTTAGCAGTTCATATAAGAAAAGAATATTTGAAGTGACAGGTAATTGAAAAGATTAAAAAAAAAAAGATAGAAATAATTGTTTAATGTTCTAAATAAGTAGTAATTTGCAATTTTTTTAAAAAAAGTGCTTTTTGGGTGATTGGAAATAAATTGACTACTACAGTTTGTTCCAAGGCGTTATACATTTTATTGAATGTGCACAAAGACAAGATCATGGAATGTGGATAGGATTCTACTATCTAATATAGAAAGGTGATTAAAAATCAATGTTTCGCTATGGTAAGTAACTGCTTGTTAACCATCATTGTTTAAATATTTAAATAAATTGACTAAAAATAGATAGATAGATAGATAGATAGATAGATAGACAGACTAAATACAAATGCATTTTAAGCACAGAAGCAAGTTGAGTAAACAGAGTGTTGCAGCTAAATGAGAGAGACAGTCAGACTGATAGGAGATAGTCTAGGCAACAAAAAAAGAGAGGACGCAAGAATGAATTGAGAGCCATGCAAAAAGAGACAGGGCAAGCTAGCGTACAGAAGACAAAGCACTAAGTTGACAATGACAAGGCAGAGAGACAGTGACTAAGGCAGCAGAGATACAACAAGCAAAAGAAGGCGGCAGACAGCAGGAACAAAGCAAGACAGAAATGATGACTGTAGAATAAGAATGAAAAGATGGACCACGGAAAAGAACAACACAAAGGACAATGCATGAGCAAAGCAAGGGTGGAGAAGGCAGGAGAGCTACAGAATGTGCAAGAAAGTAGATACATTTGTCTAAAGGGAGGGGCAGAGACATTTGGGGCAAAATGGAAACAAAAATAAGAGCTGTGCATGGAAAGAGCGAGGTATCTACGACAAGGCAGAAGTAATATAGACTGATCCAGATAGTCTGGCATAGATGAAGGCCATTTAAAGGGATATGAAACCTGACATTTTTCTTTCTTGATTCAGATACAGCAACTTTATATTTTACTTCTATTATCAATTTTTCTTTGTTCTCTTAGTATTTTTTGTTAAAAAGCAGAGACGTATGCTTAGGAGCTGGCCCATTTTTGTAACACTATATGGCAGCATTTTTGCAAGAAAGTTATCCATTTGCAAGACAACTAGAGGACAGCACTATTTCCTGCCATGTAGTGCTCCAGACACCTACCTAGGTATCTCTCCAACACAGAATATCATGGGAACAAAGCAAATTTGATAATAAAAGTAAATTGTAAACCTTTTAAAATTGTATGCACAGTCTGAACCACAAGATACATGTTTTGAGTTGTATATCCCTTTAATTCCAAATCCTATATAACATGACAGGATGAGGAAAGCAGTGTTTATTATAAAATATGTTTCTCTTTCTCTCTCTTTCTTTCTCTCTCTCTCTCTCTCTCTCTCCCTCTCTCTCCCTCTCTCCCTCTCTCTATCTCTTTCTATTTCTCTTTTCTTTCATGTAATTAGCAAGAGTCCATGAGCTAGTGACGTATGGGATATACATTCCTACCAGGAGGGGCAAAGTTTCCCAAACCTCAAAATGCCTACAAATACACCCCTCACCACACCCACAAATCAGTTTTACAAACTTTGCCTCCTATGGAGGTGGTGAAGTAAGTTTGTGCTAGATTATACGTTGATATGCGCTCCGCAGCAAGTTGGAGCCCGGTTTTCCTCTCAGCGTGCAGTGAATGTCAGAGGGATGTGAGGAGAGTATTGCCTATTTGAATTCAATGATCTCCTTCTACGGGGTCTATTTCATAGGTTCTCTGTTATCGGTCGTAGAGATTCATCTCTTACCTCCCTTTTCAGATCGACGATATACTCTTATATACCATTACCTCTGCTGATTCTCGTTTCAGTACTGGTTTGGCTTTCTACAAACATGTAGATGAGTGTCCTGGGGTAAGTAAGTCTTATTTTCTGTGACACTCTAAGCTATGGTTGGGCACTTTTTTATAAAGTTCTAAATATATGTATTCAAACATTTATTTGCCTTGACTCAGGATGTTCAACGATCCTTATTTCAGACAGTCAGTTTCATATTTGGCATAATGCATATGAATAAATCAATTTTTTTCTTACCTTAAAATTTGACTTTTTTTCCCTGTGGGCTGTTAGGCTCGCGGGGGCTGAAAATGCTTCATTTTATTGCGTCATTTTTGGCGCGGACTTTTTTGGCGCAAATTTTTTTTTCTGTTTCCGGCATCATACGTGTCGCCGGAAGTTGCGTCATTTTTTGACGTTTTTTTGCGCCAAAAGTGTCGGCGTTCCGGATACGGCGTCATTTTTGGCGCCAAAAGCATTTAGGCGCCAAATAATGTGGGCGTCTTTTTTGGCGCTAAAAAATATGGGTGTCACTATTGTCTCCACATTATTTAAGTCTCATTATTTATTGCTTCTGGTTGCTAGAAGCTTGTTCACTGGCATTTTTTCCCATTCCTGAAACTGTCATTTAAGGAATTTGATCAATTTTGCTTTATATGTTGTTTTTTCTATTACATATTGCAAGATGTCCCAGATTGACACTGAGTCAGAAGATACTTCTGGAAAAACGCTGCCTGGTGCTGGATCTACCAAAGTTAAGTGTATCTGCTGTAAACTTGTGGTATCTATTCCTCCAGCTGTTGTTTGTAATGAATGTCATGACAAACTTGTTAATGCAGATAATATTTCCTTTAGTAATGTTACATTACCTGTTGCTGTTCCATCAACATCTAATACTCAGAGTGTTCTCTGTTAACATAAGAGATTTTGTTTCTAAATCCATTAAGAAGGCTATGTCTGTTATTCCTCCTTCTAGTAAACGTAAAGGTCTTTTAAAACTTCTCATTTTTCAGATGAATTTTTAAATGAACATCATCATTCTGATTCTGATAATGGTTCCTCTGGTTCAGAGGATTCTGTCTCAGAGGTTGATGCTGATAAATCTTCATATTTATTCAAAATGGAATTTATTCGTTCTTTACTTAAAGAAGTCTTAATTGCATTAGAAATAGAGGATTCTGGTCCTCTTGATACTAAATCTAAACGTTTAAACAAGGTTTTTAAATCTCCTGTAGTTATTCCAGAAGTTTTTCCTGTCCCTGATGCTATTTCTGAAGTAATCTCCAGGGAATGGAATAATTTGGGTAATTCATTTACTCCTTCTAAATGTTTTAAGCAATTATATCCTGTGCCATCTGACAGATTAGAATTTTGGGACAAAATCCCTAAAGTTGATGGGGCTGTCTCTACTCTTGCTAAACGTACTACTATTCCTACGGCAGATAGTACTTCCTTTAAGGATCCTTTAGATAGGAAGATTGAATCCTTTCTAAGAAAAGCTTACTTATGTTCAGGTAATCTTCTTAGACCTGCTATATCTTTAGCGGATGTTGCTGCAGCTTCAACTTTTTGGTTAGAAGCTTTAGCGCAACAAGTAACAGATCATAATTCTCATAGCATTGTTAATCTTCTTCAACATGCTAATAATTTTATTTGTGATGCTATCTTTGATATCATTAGGGTTGATGTCAGGTATATGTCTCTAGCTATTTTAGCTAGAAGAGCTTTATGGCTTAAAACTTGGAATGCTGATATGTCTTCTAAGTCAACTTTGCTTTCCCTTTCTTTCCAGGGTAATAAATTATTTGGTTCTCAGTTGGATTCTATTATCTCAACTGTTACTGGAGGGAAAGGAACTTTTTTACCACAGGATAAAAAATCTAAAGGTAAAGATCTAATAATCGTTTTCGTTCCTTTCGTCACAATAAGGAACAAAAGCCTGATCCTTCACCCACAGGAGCGGTATCAGTTTGGAAACCATCTCCAGTCTGGAATAAATCCAAGCCTTTTAGAAAACCAAAGCCAGCTCCCAAGTCCACATGAAGGTGCGGACCTCATTCCAGCCCAGCTGGTAGGGGGCAGATTACGATTTTTCAAAGAAATTTGGATCAATTCAATTCACAATCTTTGGATTCAAAACACTGTTTCAGAAGGGTACAGAATTGGCTTCAAGATAAGGCCTCCTGCAAAGAGATTTTTTCTTTCCCGTGTCCCAGTAAATCCAGCGAAGGCTCAAGCATTTCTGAATTGTGTTTCAGATCTAGAGTTGGCTGGAGTAATTATGCCAGTTCCAGTTCTGGAACAGGGGCTGGGGTTTTATTCAAATCTCTTCATTGTATCAAAGAAGGAGAATTCCTTCAGACCAGTTCTGGATCTAAAAATATTGAATCGTTATGTAAGGATACCAACATTCAAAATGGTAACTATAAGGACTATCCTGCCTTTTGTTCAGCAAGGGCATTATATGTCCACAATAGATTTACAGGATGCATATCTGCATATTCCGATTCATCCAGATCACTATCAGTTTCTGAGATTCTCTTTCCTAGACAAGCATTACCAGTTTGTGGCTCTGTCGTTTGGCCTAGCAACAGCTCCAAGAATTTTTACAAAGGTTCTCGATGCCCTTCTGTCTGTAATCAGAGAACAGGGTATTGTGGTATTTCCTTATTTGGACGATATCTTGGTACTTGCTCAGTCTTCACATTTAGCAGAATCTCATACAAATCGATTTGTGTTGTTTCTTCAAGATCATGGTTGGAGGATCAATTTACCGAAAAGTTCATTGATTCCTCAGACAAGGGTAACCTTTTTAGGTTTCCAGATAGATTCAGCGTCCATGACTCTGTCTCTGACAGACAAGAGACGTCTAAAATTGATTTCAGCTTGTCGAAACCTTCAATCACAATCATTCCCTTCGGTAGCCTTATGCATGGAAATTCTAGGTCTTATGACTGCTGCATCGGACACGATCCCCTTTGCTCGTTTTCACATGTGACCTCTTCAGCTCTGTATGCTGAACCAGTGGTGCAGGGATTACACAAAGATATCTCAAGTAATATCTTTAAAACCGATTGTACGACACTCTCTGATGTGGTGGACAGATCACCATTGTTTAGTTCAGGGGGCTTCTTTTGTTCTTCTGACCTGGACTGTAATTTCAACAGATGCAAGTCTGACAGGTTGGGGAGCTGTTTGGGGGTCTCTGACAGCACAAGGGGTTTGGGAATCTCAGGAGGTGAGATTACCAATCAATATTTTGGAACTCCGTGCAATTTTCAGAGCTCTTCAGTCATGGCCTCTTCTAAAGAGAGAATCGTTCATTTGTTTTCAGACAGACAATGTCACAACTGTGGCATACATCATTCATCAAGGAGGGACTCACAGTCCTCTGGCTATGAAAGAAGTATCTCGAATACTGGTATGGGCAGAATCCAGCTCCTGTCTAGTTTCTGCGGTTCATATCCCAGGTATAGACAACTGGGAAGTGGATTATCTCAGTTGCCAAACGTTACATCCGGGCGAATGGTCTCTTCACCCAGAGGTATTTCTTCAGATTGTTCAAATGTGGGGACTTCCAGAAATAGATCTGATGGCTTCTCATCTAAACAAGAAACTTCCCAGGTATCTATCCAGATCCAGTGATCCTCAAGCGGAAGCAGTGGATGCATTGTCACTTCCTTGGAAGTATCATCCTGCCTATATCTTTCCGCCTCTAGTTCTTCTTCCAAGAGTAATCTCCAAGATTCTGAAGGAATGCTCGTTTGTTCTGCTGGTGGCTCCAGCATGGCCTCACAGGTTTTGGTATGCGGATCTTGTCTGGATGGCCTCTTGCCAACCGTGGACTCTTCCGTTAAGACCAGACCTTCTGTCGCAAGGTCCTTTTTTCCATCAGGATCTCAAATCCTTAAATTTAAAGGTATGGAGATTGAACGCTTGATTCTTAGTCAAAGAGGTTTCTCTGACTCTGTGATTAATACTATGTTACAGGCTCGTAAATCTGTATCTAAGAAGATATATTATAGAGTCTGGAGGACTTACATTTCTTGGTGTCTTTCTCATCATTTTTCCTGGCATTCTTTTAGAATTCCGAGAATTTTACAGTTTCTTCAGGATGGTTTGGATAAAGGTTTGTCTGCAAGTTCCTTGAAAGGACAAATCTCTGCTCTTTCTGTTCTTTTTCACAGAAAGATTGCTAATCTTCCTGATATTCATTGTTTTGTACAAGCTTTGGTTCGTATAAAACCTGTCATTAAGTCAATTTCTCCTCCTTGGAGTTTGAATTTGGTTCTGGGGGCTCTTCAAGCTCCTCCGTTTGAACCTATGCATTCATTGGACATTAAATTACTTTCTTGGAAAGTTTTGTTTCTTTTGGCCATCTCTTCTGCTAGAAGAGTTTCTGAATTATCTGCTCTTTCTTGTGAGTCTCCTTTTCTGATTTTTCATCAGGATAAGGCGGTGTTGCGAACTTTTTTTAAATTTTTACCTAAGGTTGTGAATTCTAACAACATTAGTAGAGAAATTGTGGTTCCTTCATTATGTCCTAATCCTAAGAATTCTAAGGAGAAATCATTGCATTCTTTGGATGTAGTTAGAGCTTTGAAATATTATGTTGAAACTACTAAGAATTTCCGAAAGACTTCTAGTCTATTTGTTATCTTTTCCGGTTCTAGGAAAGGTCAGAAGGCCTCTGCCATTTCTTTGGCATCTTGGTTAAAATCTTTAATTCATCATGCCTATGTCGAGTCGGGTAAAACTCTGCCTCAAAGGATTACAGCTCATTCTACTAGGTCAGTTTCTACTTCCTGGGCGTTTAGGAATGAAGCTTCGGTCGATCAGATTTGCAAAGCAGCAACTTGGTCTTCTTTGCATACTTTTACTAAATTCTACCATTTTGATGTGTTTTCTTCTTCTGAAGCAGTTTTTGGTAGAAACGTACTTCAGGCAGCTGTTTCAGTTTGATTCTTCTGCTTATAATTTCAGTTTTTTTCATTATTAGATTTAAACTTTATTTTGGGTGTGGATTATTTTCAGCGGAATTGGCTGTCTTTATTTTATCCCTCCCTCTCTAGTGACTCTTGCGCGGAAGATCCACATCTTGGGTAGTCATTATCCCATACGTCACTAGCTCATGGACTCTTGCTAATTACATGAAAGAAAACATAATTTATGTAAGAACTTACCTGATAAATTCATTTCTTTCATATTAGCAAGAGTCCATGAGGCCCACCCTTTTTGTGGTGGTTATGATTTTTTTGTATAAAGCACAATTATTCCAATTCCTTATTTTTATGCTTTCGCACTTTTTTCTTATCACCCCACTTCTTGGCTATGCGTTAAACTGATTTGTGGGTGTGGTGAGGGGTGTATTTATAGGCATTTTGAGGTTTGGGAAACTTTGCCCCTCATGGTAGGAATGTATATCCCATACGTCACTAGCTCATGGACTCTTGCTAATATGAAAGAAATGAATTTATCAGGTAAGTTCTTACATAAATTATGTTTTTTCTCTCTCTCTTTCCCTCCCTCGCTCTCTCTCTCTTTCTTTTTTCTCTCTTTCCCTCTCTCTCTTTCCCCCTCTCTCTCTTTCTTTTTTTTTCTCTTTCCTCCTCTCTTTCTCTTTTCTTCCTTCCTATTACTTTTCCAGTTACTTTTTACTTCTCAAGTTTTAAAATAGCTTGAACTGTGAAATATTATATAGCACATAGATAAAGTTCAGTCTAATATAGGTTTCTATTATTGTTTATAAACCTATGCAAGTTGGATTATACCAGTACTTGTATGATAAAAACAGATTTAATTTTAAAGAGAACATTTATAGATTAATTGATAGCTTTCTTGCTAATTTATGTTTTCTAATTATAAAGGGGATCTTCATTTCACATTTGGCTTATTTTGTCTCACAATTGCATCATTAATGATACAGTTTCCATAATGTATTTTCATAATAGAGGGCATTTGATTCTTCAGACAGAACTACTGTAAATACAAAACCCTTTGAAACATGGTGCTGAAGGCATTAGCAAATCTGCATCTAATCTGCAGAACAAGTTTTCTTGGCATCAGACAGAGCTCATACCATACAAAGGGAATAATTGGTTGAACTTGAATATAATTAAAGCCACCATTTCCAGAGTCTTAAAATGACCTCACAGGTGGAATGGGTATAAATGGCATAAATTCAGTGAATTATTTTTAAATAGGCTATGTGTGAGCAAAATTATATTTTGGTATTTTGCCACCAATATTAAAAACGAATAAATTGTTAACCTCAATTTTTTATTTCTAGGATATTTTTTAACCACAGGATACATAAAATGATTAGTGAGTGCTGGAATTAGTAAATGTGTGCTAAATCTACTACCATTGTATAAACACTAAGGGCCAGATTACAAGTGGAGCACTATTTAACTCTCCTGATCGAGCCTTAACTGTGCAAGAAGTAAGCTTTTTGTGCATCAGACTGTGCTCGTATTACAAGTTGAAAGTAAAAAGTTAACGCGTGTAAAAATCTTTTCCCACATTGAAGTCAATAGATCAAAAACATATGAAAAAAACATAAGAGGAATATCAATCCAATAGGATGGCGCTAGTATATAGATGTATGTATGTATATATATATATATATATATATATATCAAAACATTGGTGTAAATGCACTCTCACCAACACTTGCAACTTGTCAGGGTGCTATGATAGTAATTGTAGAAATGTAGAAAAGAAGCACTCACTGAACTTACTCCAACAGTGACAAAAGTTTAATGGAATATAGTGACGTTTCGGGACAACAACAGTCCAGCGAGTGCTTCTTTTCTACATTTTCTACATTTATATATATATATATATATATATATATATATATATATATATATATATATAGATAGATCAATAGGGCAATATACAGCTAAAGGATGCGCTAACCCGACATGCATTAACTTCAATTGCACTCATTTGATTGCTATTACTTTCAACTTGTAATACGAATGAAAAACCCTACATGATAAACCCATTATCGCTCGCATGTAACTGTTAGCGCTCCACTCGTAATCTGGCCCTAAACCTTAATGGTCTTTATAGGTCTTTATAGGTTATTTACTTTGGGACATTATTATAGAACATTAAAGGGACAGTCACCACCAGAATTTTTGTTGTTTTAAAAGATAGATTATCCCTTAAAGGGACAGTATACTCAGAAATTTAAACATCAAAATTACATGTGCAACATGTATTTACCATAAGTTTCATTCATCAAATTGTAAAAAGGTTTTTTTTATCCTATATATTTTCTCCTCAAACTTTTACCCCTTGTGTATTCACTGTCCGCCTCCAGGACCGCCGTTTTTTTTCCCCTCTATTTGAAGAATTACAGATCAACCTATAGTGGTGATATCTGTCGCGCTATGTACCTGCAATGTGAAAGCATGCACAATGATATCATCTACTTCTGGTTTCCTCTATTCTTAGTTATAGTAAAGTTAATTCTATAGAAGAAAAAACTAAGGGGACGCGCTACTAAGGAAACAAGTGATGGTGTAAAAATCGTGATGTATCTGCTTAAATAGAAAGTGGGTGTTGTGTAGATAAAGATAAAAAAATAAAATTGGTTGATAAGCGAATTTACAACTCGGCTCAGTGTGTGGTAACACCAACCGCTATAGTGTGTTTAAGGCAAAAAATACTTTAAAAGGAGACAAATATATATAAAAATAAACGTAAAAATCAACATATAACAAAACACTTGTGCAATTTGAACATATAAATATGTATAAGTGTCCCAGTGTCCAGTGTACTTAAAAAGTCCAAGATTAATAAGAGAGTGAGTGGAAACAGACAATGGACAGTCCACTTCAAAATAAAGGATATGGTAACAATCAAGAGTTCGTGATAGAAAGGCTTGCTCCGCTTGTGTCCACGGTGTACTGGATCAATGAATCTGTGAGGATATAGAAGCAACAACGGGCGCCAACATAGTGTGAATCAGTTTACATCAGCTGAGAAATAAAGTATAAGAAATATACTCACAAGTGGAGTGGCACCTTAAATCAACAAGGTGCGTGCAGGCAGGCTGACATTCAAAACCAGCAGTCAGTACGCTGGAGGTCTCACCCGGGAAACCTATGGATTGATGGAGACAGGTGTGGCTTACGTCAGCTGTGGATCGTTTGAGAGGCCGGAATACCAGTGGAGAGGTGCAAACAACTGTGGATACTTTCTCCAGATGATCGTATTCGTGCAATCAGATTTAATCCCAAATGAAATGGTGATTGTCCAAATAAGGAAAAGTGTTCGATATCCAACCAAATATAAAATCAATAGGACATCAATATAAAATAGCAAAGAAACCGGGTCTGTATAAAAACAGAATATTTTATTTGCTACGCGTTTCTCAGTCCGTAAAGGACCGTTTCCTCAGGCATATACATAGGTGTTTCACAGGTGACTATTTATACCTGATAATGACCCGGAATCTAATCTGGAGGTCATCTCCAGACAATTGTACATTAATAAATATATATTGTTAAAAACAAAGTAATAAAAGTGTCATATTGAGCATTGTTCGGAAATGATATACATGTCTTAAAAAGATGTATGAAAATTTTTTGCAAGTAACTGTTTAAAAGCATGTTTGCACTAGTGATGTGACCTGTAATAATGTTACTGAAAATGCATCACCCTAACTAATATGCTCAGTAAGTGATCATTTCACGAGTAGGGTAGTTAGAAAATGGCATAATAACCATTCAAAAAAAGAGAACAGCCCTTTTTTTTGTCTTTAAAATATTTTGGGCTTCAATAAAGTTCTAGGTAGGGCTCGAACTCTTGACCCTATGTGTGCTAGGTTTGTGTTTATCTAAAAGAGCTAATGCGCATACCCAAAATCCTACATTCATGGCAAGCGATCGATGCTTCCAAGATTGTATATAATAGACCACGCGCCAAATGTATTCAATGGGAGGAAAACTGGGAGTCGCATCATTTGCATGTGGAAAGTACAGAGTCGGTCTATACCACCCACATTTGAGATGCTGTGGAGGGGTTGGAGAACGGACGTTGATTAATGGTTAGGCTGCAATAATTAAAATTTTATAACACGTTAGGATTAATATTTATAAAAATTTAGCAATGTTCTATTGTAAGGAGGTCAGCATTAGCTTTTACAACGTCTTAGTTTACTGACCCTTTAATTACCAATTCCCCAGTTTTGCATAATCAACACAGTTATAATTATACACGTTTTACCTCTGTAATTACCTTGTATGTAAGTCTCAGCAGACTGCCCCCTTATTTCAGTTCTTTTGACAGACTTGCATTTTAGCCAATCAGAGCTGTCTCCATGGTAAATTCACGTGCATGAGCTCAATGTTATCTATATGAAACACGTGAACTAATGCCCTCTAGTGGTGAAAAACTATCAAAATGCATTTAGATTAGAGGCGGCCTTCAAGAAATTAGCATATGAACCTCTTAGGTTTAGCTTTCAACTAAGAATACCAAGAGAACAAATCAAAATTGGTGATAAAAGTAAATTGGAAAGTTGTTTAAAATTACATGTCCTATTTGAAACATGGAAGTTTTTTTGGACTTGACTGTCCCTTTAAATGATATTTTTGTTTGTTTTTGTATATTTTGTTTTGTTTCTTTAAAAAAAAAAGGAAAGAAAGAAAAAGTTTTTTTGTGGAACTTTTTTTCTGTCCAAGCCAATGCGGATCTGATTCCTGTATTATGAGTTCTGTGCAAACAAGCATAGTACCTTAAACAAAGTGTAACTTTCCTCTTTGAAAAATATTCCTAGCACACATACATACATTCATGAGCTCTACAGACCATATAAAAAAAATATCACATTTTAACCAACTTTCTTGGGTCTCTATTAATTGACTATTAAATACATTTTATTAAATATCTGCATGTGTAGATGAGTAAATGCAATGTCACCATGCTTTGAATTAAAAATCATTTGCAATGTGGCATTTCTTATTTTCTTATATTTTTGTGCAGTCAATTTAGTGATAGCTTTTAAAAGGAAATGTGTGTGTTAAACAAAACCAAGCCATGGAGAAAAAGTCTGTTTGCCAGTATTTTTTTTTTTTTTTATTGAAGTTGAAATAAAGATTTACAAACAAAATTCACCATTGGAGTCATATTACATCTGAGAAAGTATCACATTGTCTACAAGCACATATTGGGAGCAAAACAGAATGCACATGTACAGAGAAAATTACATATCAGATTTTAACATGGTAATAGACAAAAGTTTTAGGTGAAATGAGATAGAACTTCATTTTGTGTTATATTACTGGCAAATGATCTCCATAATATAGAAGTATACACTCCTAAATATATCTGAATCAAAGTATCAGCCTATGGAGAAATAGCATATGGGTCGGCCACTCTTGGGCCGAAATATATAGGGGGGAGGGAAAATCAGCGGGCTAGAGCCGCTCAATTAGAGGAGGGGAGATGGAGATGGAGGGGCGGAGCCGTTCAATCGCTGCGATGGAGCTAACAATGAAGTTGAGGTTCAATTATAGTGATAAAATATCTAGACATGCTTTCCTTCATAGCTATATAAATTATTGGTGTGTTATAGATATATACGGTTACATAAACGTTCATAATATAAGCTTTAAACATACTATAACTAGGGTTGTGCTAGCTAGCTTTACAGAGAGTTGTTCGGATATAATTCCTGCTAAAGCAACAGCTGACTGTCTCGGCCGCTGACAGTCCGCTTGCGCAATATAGGGAGATAGTGCAGGGTAACCCCAAAGGGTAACTATGGTGATATATATATAGAAAAATAGTCTGAACTGATTCTCAGGGACTAAGCAACTCTGTATAAATAACAATAAAAGACATCACACATCAAACCCATTCTCCAAGCATATACAATTTTGACATTTAACTTATAATTAAACAAACATTACCCCCAAAGTGAGATAATAAGAGACTTGTCTGTCAGTAGCGCTAGATTCTGTAGTATAACAGCATACCTTTTGAGTGAATATTAGGGCAGGGCAGATTAAAGAGACACAAATGAGCCCTCTTGCAAGCACAAATAAACACCTATATATGACCATATGTAAGGTGGCAGCACTCTCACAGCCTGCCTATTCAAATACGTAAAGAGGCAAATATCTAAATCTTTCTCAAACTTATATAAAAGTGTAATTTGGGAACACATACATTTTATAAACATTTACTCTTAGTAGAGCTATAGGCAAATATTTCCTAGGAAACCAGTATAGCAAATACATCACTGAACAAGATAATAACGCCATGGTTAAGTAACAATAAGGTTACCGTATATATAATGATACCATAAATAAGGAGTTCAACAGACATTAGGCATTAAGCAGCACTATTTCTAGAAGTACATGCATAACCCAGTAAGGGATATACTGCGTGCTACATAAATAGTGATAAAAGTAATTGCAGTATTATATGAGCAAATAACTGAGGTGGCGTAAACCAGTATTTCAAAACTGTAAAGCTTGTGAAGGACAAACTACACTGACAGATATTATAAATGATGTAAGGCTAAAAAAAAAAAAGGGAAACATTAAGCTATATGTACCCAAATATGCATAAGAGCAGTTAAGCAAGTTAGGTAGTCATTAAGACTGGTAAGGCTGCTAACAATCAAGACATTAAGACATTAAGTTGGATCCAGTAGTAAGCTAGAACATAACTTTTAAACTGATTTAAGTCTTATACTAAATGGGTCATTATAAATTGCAGTAAACTCCAGAAACATTACAGAATTACTTATTTATAGGCAGAAATTGGAGTCAGTAAAATTGACATATAAGACACCTCCATGTGGGAGCTCATGCAGTGTCAACACTGGAGAGATGATTCTTACCTAATAGTTATAATTAGTGTCTGGTTATATTTCTATCAGCCTAGTACAAAGATTTAAAGTAGGTTATAATAGAAACGTTTCAGTCTATTGCTATATTGTGTGGATAAATATAAAACAGATCTGACCCTCAAAGCATTGACAGTCCAGGCTACTGTAAATAAATGAAAAGTTTCTGAAAGATAATACTAAATGTCCTGTGGCTGATCAAGTAGTGATCTCACTTTAGGACATCGAGAGAGTCAAGAAGGATTTACCCCACTCCAGTCCTGAGAGCTGTTGTCCAGCCTGAAGATGTTTGCCAGCCGTCCTGTAGCCTAGGCAAACATGTACGCAGACTGAGAAGCTGTAGCTTCCTTCTGATTGACGATCGTGTACCAATGATTAGTTCCTCCATGTGGTAGAGCATCACCAACGGCGAACTGAGGCTAGTAGTTCCATACTTGCTGTGCGGGTACTTTGAAGTATCTCCTGTAGCAAGTTTGATGGCAGAGTTACTGCGCTGTAGAGTATGGGGAGGGCCGGTCACTGTCGCGATCTCTGCACTATCTGCCAACGGGCAGGATGTAATAGGTGCACCCCAGAGCTGTAGTTCTGCTATGTGATGGGGATCTTGCCTTGGCGTTAGAACTGATGAGCTGCTATCTGCAATCCCCTCCAGGGTGGTGCCGCCTTGCCTTTGCTTCCGGTTTACCTTGAGCAATGTTGGAAGGCTCTCATTATGGTGTGGCTCCCTCCCAGCCAGATCCATTAATATGGAGAGTTCCCGCTTTAGGGAGGTAAAGTGGTCATCCAATAACTGCGTCACCCTAGTCTCCCATCCATCTAGGCAGTCCATGTTTAATACAGATTTAGCCTCAGAGTGATATATAGCGAGTGTAAAAATGCACACACAGTTACACCACCCAGGTATATAAATGAATCACAACGTTTATTTATTTAAAACTATTTTCCCCTGTTTACTCTTCTTCTCAGGGTAGCACTTAAATACAGGAATGTACTATATAGTGAAAGCGATGGAGGGGATCCGCTGCCCTGATCCCTGGGTGCAATAAAGTTTATTCCTATCGTGCTCCTCCTAAGGATAGCTGTAAAATATTTGCGAGTGAGAGTCTGCTTTTGTGGCTTGCATGATCGGTCGCTAAATATGTAGGCACTGCGACAGTGTGCTTCTGAGCCAGATAATGTAGCAGAGCGATGTGGGCAGTGTGATGGTTCCCAGGATCAGGGCCGCATCATGTAAAAGTGCTGTATCGTAGCTCCCGCTCAATTCAGCTGTGCATTCTTGGTGTCTCTGGAGTCAGGAGCTTTCGTAGGTTGAGTTGGATGAGCTCAGCATGTCAAACTTTAGATAAATTTGCAGTAAAGTTAATATTATTAGTTATACCAGCAGGAGCTCCAAGAAACACGTCTGTTCCCCTCCAATGCAAACTCCGCCCCCCTTTTTTTTTTTTTTTAAGGTGAGGTCATAAAACCTTACAAAATTCAGCAAAGGAACAAAAACAATTATATCTATCTATCTATCTATCTATCTATCTGTGTAAAAGTTCAATATAACAACATAGCTTATTCTATACTGTATCTGGCCAATGAACATTCAATGTAAATATATTGATTTATTTTTAATCCAGGATTTTTTTTATATATTTATACATATACAGTACGCCAATTTATTCCAACAGAATGATATAGAACAAATCAAAATAGATATTTGTATTTTATAGCAAAAATAGAATGATTTACTTGTATGGCCTAAAGCAGTAATGTATATGTATAGGAGTTATATGGCCTTTATTTTGTGTCTTACTATTTTAGTTTAACATTTGCTATGTGTAGCAATTATGGGCGCGATCCGATATAGATCGCAGTTTGCGGCGCAAGCGAGGGAACCCATGTCGCCCGCAGTTTCAGCTCGCAACTCGAGCCATCCAATATGCGGCGCCGTCAGTTGCTAAAGTGGCGCAAGTCTCACAAACCAGCGATGTCCAGAAATCTGCGTAAGTACAGATTTTTGGAGTCGCCAGTGACTTGCGCCACGTTAGAAACTGCCGGCGCCTATAAAACCTGACTAAAGTCTAAATCACCCACACTGTCTAACACGCCTCCTAAACATAGCCCGACACGTCTAACCCTCTATCCGCTATCCCCCCTCACTATCCTAACAATAAAAAAGCTATTAACCCCTAAACCACCGCTCCCGTACCCCGCCGCAACCTAATAAAGTTATTAACCCCTAAACCGTCGCTCCCGTACCCCGCCGCCAGCTATATTAAATCTATAACCCCCTAAAGTGAGCCCCTAACACCGCCGCCATCTATATTAAAATTATTAGCCCCTAACACCGCCGCCATCTCTATTAAAATGATTAACCCCTAATTTAATCTACCTACCCCGCCGCCAGCTATATTATCTATATTAACCCTAAGTATATTATAGTTAATATAGTTATTACATTATATATATTAACTATATTAACCCTAATTATATTAGGGTTAATATAGTTAATATAGTTACTATAGTATTTATATTAACTATATTAACTCTATCTAACCCTAACACCCCTAACTAAATTTATATTAAATTAATCTAATTCATTTATAAACTAAAATATTCCTATTTAAATCTAAATACTTGTCAGCCGTATATAGTCAGCCCAGGATCTAACCCAATTGCTAGCGTGAAAGATAGAACACACGCTAGCACACTGAGGAATATCCAGGACGTGACCCACTCAGGAAACAAATAAGTAGGATATAAGGTTCTCCCAACAGAAATAGTAACACTGTATATCTTCTTGATTACAGGAAACACTAAAATAATGTCTCTTTAAGCAGGTTACTGGTAAACAAATGATAGTAGGAAATAATGTCCCTTTAAGCAGCAAACAATAGATAAATGCTCTTTCTTTGCAGCTTTGCAACGAATAAGATAATGTCCCTTTAAGCAGGTTAGTAGCAAACAAATGATTAAAGATTCTTCTTTGCAGGTTTACAACAAATAAAGATAATGTCCCTTTAAGCAGGTGATTAGTAAACAAATGAGTAAAGATTCTTCTTTGCAGGTTTACAACAAATAAAGATAATGTCCCTTTAAGCAGGTGATTAGTAAACAAATGATTAAGGCTCCTTCTTTGCAGGTTTGCAACAAATAAGAGAATGTCCCTTTAAGCAGGTGATTAGTAAACAAATGATTAAGGCTCCTTCTTTGCAGGTTTGCAACAAATAAGAGAATGTCCCTTTAAGCAGATGATTAGTAAACAAATGATTAAGGCTCCTTCTTTGCAGGTTTGCAACAAATAAGAGAATGTCCCTTTAAGCAGGTGATTAGTAAACAAATGATTTAAGGCTCCTTCTTTGCAGGTTTGCAACAAATAAGAGAATGTGCCTTTAAGCAGGTTACTAGCAAACAAATGATTAATGCTCCTTCTTTGCAGGTTTGAAAATAAGATAATGTCCCTTTAAGTAGGTTACTAGCAAACAAATGATTAAAGATCCTTTTTTGCAGATTTGAAACAAATAAAGATAATGTCCTTTTAAGCAGGTATTAGCAAACAAAGGATTAGTACTTCTTCTTGCAGGTTTTAAACAAATAAACAAGCAATGTCAGATAAACAAGGGAGATCAAATCCAGAGAGAGGTTCCTAGGAAATGGTAGGGAATTCAGGCACAGGAAAATCTCAGGAGGAAGAGTTGAAAAAATCAACAGAGTACTCACAGATCCGAAGACAGGATTTTACAAACGGGCCCCAAACAATATCTCCCGCCGAGATTTAAAGGATGAGAGAGAGGTCCGGCATCAGAGGGAGGTTCAGAAAATACGTCACGTTGCTAGGCAACGTGACGTAAACACACAGGAGAGCTCCGGGAGCCGCAGTGAGGCGGCGATGAACGGAAATCGTGACAGCACCCCCCCTTCAAGGACCCCTCCGGGGGACAGGAGCAGGCTTGGAAGGATGAAGCTTGTGAAACGCCTTAATCAAAGCAGGGGCGTTCACCTGCCGAGCGGGTTCCCAGGATCGCTCCGTAACCGGATAACCCTTCCAATGAATGAGATAGTACAAATGCTTGCCACGAAGTTTGGAATCCAGAATGTGACTGACCTCAAATTCAGGATGTCCATGAACCAAAAGAGGTGGAGGTTGTAACATAGGTTTAGAATACCTATTAGACAACATAGGCTTCAGAAGAGACACATGGAATACAGGATGAGCCTTGAGAGTCTTGGGCAGAGCAATTCGGTAGGCAGTAGAGCATACTTGACCCAGTATTCGGAAAGGACCCACATACCGTGGGCCCAATTTGGCGGAAGGCTGCTTGAGACGAAGATGACGTGAAGAGACCCACACCTTATCGCCAGGCCGATATTTGGGAGCTTTCTTTCGTCGAAGATCAGAAAAGAACTTATAACGTTTGGAAGCCTTGGAAAGAAGAAGACGTATCCTCCTCCAATGACGAGTTAATCTCCGGGCAGTTAGATCAGAAGCAGGATTTTCCGTGGAAGAAGTATGAAGGGGAAATGTTCTGGGTTGAAACCCATAGGCTGCATGAAAAGGAGAGGTCTGAAGAGAGGAATTGTATCGGGCGTTATGAGCCAATTCTGCTAATGGGAGATAGCCACTCCAATTAGAATGATGATGATCCACATAGTGCCTAAGATAAGTTTCCAGGCACTGGTTTACCCTTTCGGTTTGGCCATTAGATTCTGGATGATGTGAGGTAGATAAAGAGATCGTTGTTCCAAAGTGCTTGCAGAGTGATCTCCAAAACCGGGAAACAAATTTTACCCCTCTATCTGAGACGATATCCAGAGGAAAGCCATGTAATCTCACAATGTGTGAAAGAAATAGTTCAGACAGTATTTTGGCAGATGGTAAACCAGGTAAAGGAATGAAGTGTGCTGTTTTAGAAAACCTGTCAACAACTACCCAAATAGTGTTGTTTCCAGCTGAAAGAGGAAGGTCTGTAATAAAATCCATGGATAAATGGGTCCAAGGCTGATGAGGAATGGGTAACGGCTGGAGCAAACCAGAAGGAAGTTGACGAGGAGTCTTATTGGCGGCACACTGTGTGCACACTGAGACATAATCTTTAACATCCTGAGAGAGAGTAGGCCACCATACATGTTTCTTGAGATTCCGAGCGGTGTTACTGATGCCAGGATGTCCAGAGAGAGGACTGTCATGAGCCCAAAACAGTATCTTGGAACGAAGACGTTCAGGAACAAAGAGAAGACCATCAGGGGGTTTACAAGACAAGGGAAGATTCTTCTGGGCAGAATGCAAATCTTGTAACCAAGTAGTTGATAACTGGGCTAAGACTTTATGAGGTTGAAGAATGTTACTAGATTCAAGAGTTGAGGTATCTTGAAATTGTCTGGAAAGGGCGTCGGCTTTGATATTCTTAGAACCGGGTATATAAGACAGATTGTAATGAAAACGTGAGAAGAATAAAGACCAACGTGCTTGTCTGGAATTCAGTCGTTTGGCTGTTTGAAGATATAGAAGGTTCTTATGGTCAGTGAGTATAGTAAATGGTAAGGAAGTACCTTCTAACCAATGCCTCCATTCGTCCAAGGCCATTTTAATGGCAAGCAACTCCTTATTGCCTACATCATAATTTAATTCAGAAGGGGTGAATTTCTTGGAGAAGAATCCAACAGGATGAATCTTTCCTGTGTCAGGTATTCGTTGAGAGAGAACAGCCCCAGCAGCAACAGAAGAAGCATCCACTTCTAAGATGAATTGAAAATCCGGATTAGGATGACGGAGGACAGGTGCAGAAGAGAAGGCTTCTTTGAGAGAATCGAAAGCGTGAACAGCCTCAGGAGGCCATGCTTTACAATTTTGCCCTTTCCTGGTGAGAGACGTAAGAGGTGACGTAATTGTAGCAAATCCTTTGATGAATTTTCTATAATAACTGGCGAAACCCAGAAAACGTTGAAGAGCTTTAAGAGAGTCAGGTCTAGGCCAATCCAAAATGGCAGAAAGTTTAGTTGGATCCATCTCAAAACCTGATTCGGAGATTACATATCCCAAGAAGGGTATGGATCTTTGATGAAAAGAACATTTTTCCAATTTGGCAAAAAGATGATTGGTTCTTAAACGTTGAAGTACCCTCCTGACGTGATGTATATGATCTTGGTAGTTTTGAGAAAAAATTAAAATGTCGTCAAGATAAATGATGACAAAAATATTCAAAACATCCCGAAAAATCTCATTCACAAAGTGTTGAAAAACAGCAGGGGCATTACACAGCCCAAAAGGCATGACCAGATATTCATAGTGCCCAAATCGAGTGTTAAAGGCTGTCTTCCACTCATCCCCTTCGCGCATACGGATGAGGTTGTATGCCCCACGAAGGTCTAGCTTGGTAAATATGGTGGAACCTTGAAGATACGTGAATAATTCGGGAATAAGGGGTAAAGGATACCTGTTCTTGATGGTAATTTGATTTAGCCCTCTGTAATCGATACAAGGTCGCAAGCCGCCATCCTTCTTACCCACAAAAAAGAATCCAGCCCCTACAGGAGATGAGGAGGGTCGAATAAAACCTCTGGCCAGATTATCTTTGATGTATTCTTCCAGAGCTACATTTTCAGGCCTTGAAAGTGGGTAAGTCTTGCCTCGAGGATAGGGAGCTCCAGGGAGGAGATCAATGGGGCAATCAAATGGACGGTGAGGAGGAAGACGTTCTGCTTCTTTCTTAGAAAACACATCGACAAAATCTTGGTAAGGCATAGGTAAAGAACCAGTAGTGTCGAAAGTGAGAGCAATAGTGAGTGATGCCTTGGTAGGTTCTTGAAGACAATTAGTATGGCAAGAAGACCCCCAAGAGGTGAGTTCCCCATGGGTCCAAGAAAAGGTGGGGTTATGCAATTGAAGCCAAGGAAGACCCAAAATTATAGGAAATTGAGGAGTAGAAATAACATCAAAACATATCTTCTCACAATGAAGGACTCCGACGGAAAAAAGTATGGGTTTAGTAGTAAACTGGATGAATCCGGAACCCAAAGGATCTCCACTCACAGTAGAGACAGAGACTGAAAACTTTTTTCTTATCAAGGGAATTGTGTGAGTATTCACAAAAGTGGAGTCAATGAACACTCCTCCTGCGCCAGAATCGATAAGAGCTTGGGTATGTATCTTGCTACCACCAATTTGAAGAGTCACTGGAACAAAAAGTTTATTATAGAGGGAATGAACTTCTTTATGGCTTAACCCAGTTCCCTGGACAAAAGTTAAGCCCTGGCTTTTACTGGCCTGGTAGGACAATCTCTTAATAAATGCCCTTTAAGGCCACAGTATAACCACAGGCCAAGAGAACGTCTTCTTAAACGCTCAGTTTCTGTTAATTTTATTGTTCCAACTTCCATAGGTTCAGCTTGGTCAGGAGAGGAAGATGTATGCGTTACTGGGTTAGAAAAACGAGGAGCCAGACGATAAGGGGTTCGAGTTGAAGACTTCTGATTTCTTTCTCTTTCTTGTTGACGTTCCCGGTATCTAGAATCGAGACAGATACAAAGATTTATCAAGGATTCAAGGGATTCTGGAAGTTCCCGATACACCAATTCGTCTTTGAGACGTTCTGAAAGTCCTTTACGAAAAGCTGCTCTAAGAGCTCCTTGATTCCAAGTAGTTTCAGATGCAAGAGTGCGGAACTCAATAGCATACTGGGACACAGGTTGACCACCCTGTCGTAGGTCTAAAAGAGAGGCTTCCGCAGCGGAAGACCTTCCAGGTTTGTCGAATACGTTAGAGAATACTGAAAGAAAGGTATCCACATCCTGAAGTAAAGAATCATTCTTTTCTAACAAAGGTGATACCCAGGCCAAAGCTCTTCCTTTCATTAAAGAAATGAGGAATGTAATCTTAGAAGAGGGAGTAGCAAAGAGGATAGGACTGTTACGAAAGTGAAGTCGGCATTGATTCAAAAAACCCCTACAGTCTTCAGGATTCCCATCGTATTTGTCTGGAAGAGGTATCCTGGGACTCAATTGTCCTTGTAATTGGTTGTTGGGATTTGGAGGAGGAGAAGCCTCAATAGGATTAGGATTGGGAGGAATAGGAGCCACCAAGCTCTGTAATAATGTAGTTATTTGATCTAGCTTAGAGTCCAAGGATTGTAAGTGGGTAGCATGAGATCCCAGTAATTGCCCCTGGTGAGTCACGGCCATGGATAATTCAGTGGGGTCCATTTATGGCCCGTTTGTATTGTCAGCCGTATATAGTCAGCCCAGGATCTAACCCAATTGCTAGCGTGAAAGATAGAACACACGCTAGCACACTGAGGAATATCCAGGACGTGACCCACTCAGGAAACAAATAAGTAGGATATAAGGTTCTCCCAACAGAAATAGTAACACTGTATATCTTCTTGATTACAGGAAACACTAAAATAATGTCTCTTTAAGCAGGTTACTGGTAAACAAATGATAGTAGGAAATAATGTCCCTTTAAGCAGCAAACAATAGATAAATGCTCTTTCTTTGCAGCTTTGCAACGAATAAGATAATGTCCCTTTAAGCAGGTTAGTAGCAAACAAATGATTAAAGATTCTTCTTTGCAGGTTTACAACAAATAAAGATAATGTCCCTTTAAGCAGGTGATTAGTAAACAAATGAGTAAAGATTCTTCTTTGCAGGTTTACAACAAATAAAGATAATGTCCCTTTAAGCAGGTGATTAGTAAACAAATGATTAAGGCTCCTTCTTTGCAGGTTTGCAACAAATAAGAGAATGTCCCTTTAAGCAGGTGATTAGTAAACAAATGATTAAGGCTCCTTCTTTGCAGGTTTGCAACAAATAAGAGAATGTCCCTTTAAGCAGATGATTAGTAAACAAATGATTAAGGCTCCTTCTTTGCAGGTTTGCAACAAATAAGAGAATGTCCCTTTAAGCAGGTGATTAGTAAACAAATGATTTAAGGCTCCTTCTTTGCAGGTTTGCAACAAATAAGAGAATGTGCCTTTAAGCAGGTTACTAGCAAACAAATGATTAATGCTCCTTCTTTGCAGGTTTGAAAATAAGATAATGTCCCTTTAAGTAGGTTACTAGCAAACAAATGATTAAAGATCCTTTTTTGCAGATTTGAAACAAATAAAGATAATGTCCTTTTAAGCAGGTATTAGCAAACAAAGGATTAGTACTTCTTCTTGCAGGTTTTAAACAAATAAACAAGCAATGTCAGATAAACAAGGGAGATCAAATCCAGAGAGAGGTTCCTAGGAAATGGTAGGGAATTCAGGCACAGGAAAATCTCAGGAGGAAGAGTTGAAAAAATCAACAGAGTACTCACAGATCCGAAGACAGGATTTTACAAACGGGCCCCAAACAATATCTCCCGCCGAGATTTAAAGGATGAGAGAGAGGTCCGGCATCAGAGGGAGGTTCAGAAAATACGTCACGTTGCTAGGCAACGTGACGTAAACACACAGGAGAGCTCCGGGAGCCGCAGTGAGGCGGCGATGAACGGAAATCGTGACAATACTTACCTATAAAATAAACCCTAAGATAGCTACAATATAATTAATAATTACATTGTAGCTATGTTAGGGTTAATATTTATTTTACAGGTAAATTGTTAATTATTTTAACTAGGTATAATAGCTATTAAATAGTTATTAACTATTTAATATCTACCTAGTTAAAATAATTACCCAATTACCTGTAAAATAAATCCTAACCTAAGTTACAAATACACCTACACTATCAATAAATTAAATAAACTACAAACATCTATCTAAAAATACAATTAAATTAACTAAACTAAATTACAAAAAATAAAAAAAAGATTACAAGATTTTTAAGCTAATTACACCTATTCTAAGCCCCCTAATAAAATAATAAACCCCCAAAATAAAAAAAATTCCCTGCCCTATTCTAAATTAAAAAAAGTTCAAAGCTCTTTACCTTACCAGCACTTAAAAGGGCCTTTTGTGGGGCATGCCCCAAAGAATTCAGCTCTTTTGCATACAAATACAATACCCCCCCCCATTACAACCCACCACCCACATACCCCTATTCTAAAACCACCCAAACCCCCCTTAAAAAAGCCTAACACTACCCCCCTGAAGATCTACCTACCTTGTCTTCACCACACCGGGCCGAACTCCTGATCCGATCCGGGCGATGTCTTCCTCCAAGCGGCAAAGAAGAATTCTTCCTCCGGCGATGTCTTCCTCCAAGCGGCAAAGAAGAATTCTTCCTCCGGCGATGTCTTCCTCCAAGCGGCAAAGAAGAATTCTTCCTCCGGCGACGTCTTCCTCCAAGCGGCAGCAAAGTCTTCATTCTTCCGGCGGCATCTTCAATCTTCTTTCTTCGCTCCGCCGCCGCGGAGCATCCATCCCGGCCGACGACTGAACGACGAATGAGGTACCTTTAAATGACGTCATCCAAGATGGCGTCCGCCGAATTCCGATTAGCTGATAGGATTCTATCAGCCAATCGGAATTAAGTTAGAAAAATCTGATTGGCTGATTGAATCAGCCAATCAGATTCAAGTTCAATCCGATTGGCTGATCCAATCAGCCAATCAGATTGAGCTCGCATTCTATTGGCTGATCGGATTTTTCTAACTTAATTCCGATTGGCTGATAGAATCCTATCAGCCAATCGGAATTCGGCGGACGCCATCTTGGATGACGTCATTTAAAGGTACCTCATTCGTCGTTCAGTCGTCGGCCGGGATGGATGCTCCGCGGCGGCGGAGCGAAGAAAGAAGATTGAAGATGCCGCCGGAAGAATGAAGACTTTGCTGCCGCTTGGAGGAAGACGTCGCCGGAGGAAGAATTCTTCTTTGCCGCTTGGAGGAAGACATCGCCGGAGGAAGAATTCTTCTTTGCCGCTTGGAGGAAGACATCGCCGGAGGAAGAATTCTTCTTTGCCGCTTGGAGGAAGACATCGCCCGGATCGGATCAGGAGTTCGGCCCGGTGTGGTGAAGACAAGGTAGGGAGATCTTCAGGGGGGTAGTGTTAGGCTTTTTTAAGGGGGGTTTGGGTGGTTTTAGAATAGGGGTATGTGGGTGGTGGGTTGTAATGGGGGGGTATTGTATTTGTATGCAAAAGAGCTGAATTCTTTGGAGCATGCCCCACAAAAGGCCCTTTTAAGAGCTTGTAAGGTAAAGAGCTTTGAACTTTTTTTAATTTAGAATAGGGCAGGGAATTTTTTTTATTTTGGGGGTTTATTATTTTATTAGGGGGCTTAGAATAGGTGTAATTAGCTTAAAAATCTTGTAATCTTTTTTTTATTTTTTGTAATTTAGTGTTTGTTTGTTTTTGTAATTTAGTTTAGTTAATTTAATTGTATTTTTAGATAGATGTTTGTAGTTTATTTAATTTATTGATAGTGTAGGTGTATTTGTAACTTAGGTTAGGATTTATTTTACAGGTAATTAGGTAATTATTTTAACTAGGTAGATATTAAATAGTTAATAACTATTTAATAGCTATTATACCTAGTTAAAATAATTAACAATTTACCTGTAAAATAAATATTAACCCTAACATAGCTACAATGTAATTATTAATTATATTGTAGCTATCTTAGGGTTTATTTTATAGGTAAGTATTTAGATTTAAATAGGAATATTTTAGTTTATAAATGAATTAGATTAATTTAATATAAATTTAGTTAGGGGTGTTAGGGTTAGATAGAGTTAATATAGTTAATATAAATACTATAGTAACTATATTAACTATATTAACCCTAATATAATTAGGGTTAATATAGTTAATATATATAATGTAATAACTATATTAACTATAATATACTTAGGGTTAATATAGATAATATAGCTGGCGGCGGGGTAGGTAGATTAAATTAGGGGTTAATCATTTTAATAGAGATGGCGGCGGTGTAAGGGGCTTACATTAGGGGTTAATAATATTAATATAGCTGGCGGCGGTATAGGGGGATTTGATTAGGGGTTAATAATTTTTATATAGGTGGCGGCGGTGTAAGGGGTCAGATTAGGGGATAGATAAGGTAGATGACAGCGGTGTAAGGGGTTCTAATTAGGGGATAGATAAGGTAGATGGCGGCGGTTTTAGGGGCTCACAGTAGGGGGTTAGTTTATGTAGATGGCGGCGGGGTCCGGGAGCGGCGGTTTAGGGGTTAATAACTTTATTAGGGATTTCGGGGGGGGGATCGCGGTTGACAGGTAGATAGACATTGGGCATGCGTTAGGTGTTAGGTTTATTTTAGAAGATCGCGGTTGACAGGGAGATAGACTGCGCATGCGTTAGGTGTTAGGTTTATTTTAGAAGATCACGGTTGACAGGGAGATAGACATTGCGCATGCGTTAGGTTTATTTTAGCAGCCAGTTTAGGGAGTTACGGGGCTCCAATAGTCAGCGTAAGGCTTCTTACGGCTGCTTTTTGTGGCGAGGTGAAAATGGAGTAAGTTTTCTCCATTTTCGCCACGTAAGTCCTTACGCTGCATATTGGATACCAAACTGCGCTGGTTTGGTATACCTGCCTATAGCCCAAAAAACTACGGACGACGGCAGAAATATACGCGCGTAACTTCTAGGTTACACCGTATATGTGATACCAAACTAGCGTAAATATTGGCGTCGCCGGCTTTTGCGGGCGACGATTTTTATCGGATCGACCCCTATATCTGAACTCAGTGCAGTCTGTCTTTGTAACAACAATGTATATTTTTTGCTTTCTTTTATGTAGAATGTAGCAGTCTCTAACACAGGGTTTGCATGGTATGATTCCTAACTACATGCATATAGCTATAGAATGTTATGTTTTAAGGCTACATTCAATGAGGACAACAGTAGCCCACTTGAATTGATCACATGTTATTACAGCCTTTACAAACCTCCTATCTTTGTCAGTATGCTGTTGCACAGTGGCATTATAGCCTACTACATGAGCTGTTACTACTATAGGGACATATTATCTCTGTTTTGTTAAATAAATCTCAATTAATAAATATTAAGACAGCTACCTATATACAATGTACATTGTCATGAAAAATATATTAAAGAGACAGGGGCACAAGCATGCTCCTGTGCCTACCTACTTGCTTTTCAAAGAATACTAGAGAACAAAGTAAATCAAGTTGATAATAGAAATAAACTGGAAGGTTATTTTAAAAATTGAACACTCTAGCTCCATTTTAAAAAAATGAGGATAAAGCTTTGAAGTGCCTTCGGCTGCAGGCTCATGTGAGCGAGCCTGCACCCGATAATTAGGAAGCAGCAATCAGACTACTGCTTCCTAACCTTTATGCCAGTTCTGAGCTGGTGGTTTGCAAGTCCCCTGGACTGTCTGACCAAGTTGATTGACAGCCCCTGCAGGTGCTCGTGTAATGTTAAATGCGGCAGCATATTGCTGCCCTCAAAACAAAACATGGTGCCGGGTGAACGGGTTTGGAGTTGTCTGCTCTTGCCTGTCTGGTGCTTCTTAAATGGATCCTTAAATCTCAATTATGAAAGAACATCATTTCCATTTTTACATCTAAGAGTGTATATTTGTTATTTAATAATGACTGCTCCAAAAACCTGTGTGTGTTTGTGTGTGTGTGTGTATATATATATATATATATATATATATATATATTGTGTGTGTATGTATATATATATATATGTATATATATTGTGTGTGTATATATATATATATATATATTTATATTTAAAGTTATATAAATAAATAATATTCTGTACCACTGAAAACTATATTTAAAGGGCTTATAAGGATAGCACTCAAAACAAATACTCTGCTATCCTTAGTGCACGGGAAGTACCAAATGTATTTATTTAAAAAAAAAAATAAGAAAAAAGTGTACTCCTATTTAGCTATCTGCTCAAGTAATTCAAAAATCATTCAGCCAATGAAAAGATGCTTTCCTTGATGTACCATCACATTTCATTACCACATTTTTATATTCAAGGTCCCTATAGAAATACTAGGCAACATATAAAACAGCATGAACATGAATCCAATCCTATGGGAAGTCATATAAACTGTCCTTGTTTATACTTTAACAATGGAAAATCATATAAACGATCCTAATTTGTACTTTGACCATTTAACAAATGTCCAGTATTTTCCTAAATCAGCATAACCAGTAGCTGTGCCAAATAGTACAGTTCATACTCAAATACAGCCAGGAACTTACCTTTTCTTGCAAATCCACATTGCCAGACTAAAAGTCATCTAGCGGTATAATCCCCATATGGAAATTTCTGATCACTATCTTTGCAGATACAACTGTTCCCTCATAGTTATAACATGGGACTTTATGCAATTCAGTTGCACATACTGGACTCAGAGCTCAACGATCCTGGCTCGTGCTTCACCGCAAAGGTCCTTCTCCCCAGAAGTTCAAAGCATGTGTGCTAGGCATTACGGTCTATTTGCTGTCTATTTAGTTCATTCCTCATGTAAAGCTCATGATAACATGTAAAGTCATATTATAACTTTCACACCTTAAGACATTTCACCACTGGTTCATGCCAAATGTCCTCTATGGAAAATTATGTAGGGGCCCAGCTATACACCCCTTCGTACAGAGCATTAAGCTACGCACGTTTCACCCTCAACTGTTAGGGCTTCTTCTTAAGACCATTTATCTTCTACAGCTAATAATATTGTCATTCAACTGAATCAAGCCCCATGCCTCTATCAAACATGAAATCTGTGTCCTTAGTAAACTCTTTTTGTATTTTGATAATGAAAGTATGTGTGTGCTTTATAGTGTGAAGGCAAATTTCAGTTGCCCTATATTTGTAATCCTAAATAAAGAGTTACACTGAATTATTACCACTGCAACCAGTTAAAAATGTTACAAAACAATAACAAATATTGAAAATATATAGTGTTTGTAAACTATCATTTTATATTTGAATGCAGCATTGAATGCATTTTATATAGTAACCAAGTAATATTATTGTAGACATATTAATCCATGTACTTATAACTAAACATCTTTTTCATTCAAATTTGCTGTGAAATTGTTTTTAGAGTCATCGGTGAGTAGTGGCTCTCCGGGGTCAGGGCCCGGTTCACCAAATAATGGCCCAGTTGGCATAGGCGTGGAAAATGAAACCTCCATTGTGTCATCAAACTGTCATACAGAGGTAGGAAGCAATTTATGACTTTGTTATCTTTACTATTGTTTTTAAGGTTGTCTTGTTACACAATGTGGAAAATATAAACATGGTAGCAAAATAAATCACAATGTGAAGTGTTAAATGTATTTGGTAAAAAAAAAAAACATAACCACTTTAATGCCCTATGCAAATCAGAAATTCTAATATAATGAAATATGAAAATCAGACATTAATTTATTTTACACCAAATGTGGAATACAGATATATTTCATATCGTAATCACTCCCTGAATATGTCTTCAGGCACCTTTGACAATACTGTATTATATTAAATTCTATGCAAGACTAAGAAATGATCATTTTAATTTGAATATTCTCATTTTTTATTTTAAATCACCAGCCAGCTTTTATTAACAACTAAAGTGAACTTATCTGTCTCCTGGGAATTTTAATAAAAGAAAAATTCATTTCTTAATCACCTATAAATGCAATTTTCACACAGAATTTTAATGAAGTTAAATTTATGTTTGGAGTTAGAAAACAAAAATTGTAATAGTGAAACAATTCTTCAGGTCAGAGCAGCAGGACATCAACTCCAGGAGCTGCAGACTTAGTTTCAACTCTAGTCTTTCCCTTCATAATAAATTAATTGTTTGTGAACTATGATCCTGAGGGCAGGTGTTTGACCTCTGCCCACTGATTAGCAGTCTCCCTGTGGACTTAAGAAGAGAAAATAATGCAACACTGATGGCTAACATGTGGCTTTGTCTTGTAACCCTTTGTACCAGAAGCTATGGACATCACACCGAGGTGGTAAAATAGAGGCATCATTACTACACAATTAGCTAATTAGGAAGTGGGAGTTTAGTAATGAAAGGTTTGGTGCATGTAGGGAAATGCACAACAAATGTCATACTTCATTGTATTGCAGGTCTCTGCCTTTCTGGAGTTCACTAGTAATATTGTAGAATATTTGTTTTTTTTACCATTGCATTTATCGAATTTCAAGCTCCTAGTGAGAAGGAGTTTGTGGTTAACAATTTTCCATTGCAGTGGGTGAAATTCATTACAGTTGGATTGCCAACTAAAACTTTTTTTTCCCCTGTCCTGTATGAGAAAGATCCAACGTTTCTCTCTCTTTTGGATTTGTGTCCTTGTAATGATTTGAGTAAATGAAGTTGTATGTGGTATTTACAGGAGTTAATCTTAATATATGCAAACATTGATTTAATTAGTACTTATAAAAAGTGTTATTTGTTTATGCCACATTATTATTAGTAGCGAGGTGAGTTTACTTCAACAGTAGATTTGACAAAAACGTATGTATCAAATATGATATAATCTGGCCCTCTAGAGCCACAATGGAACAGAATTTCAGGTTTCTTCTAAACACAAGTAAATTAATCAGTCTCCGTTATTTAGATTAAGCCACACACAGAGAAATAATGAAATCCTGACCCATATGCCACCTTCATGCAGTACATTGAGCAATACTGTGGTATAACAGTTTTTATCATCTTTAACCTAAACCTAACCTTTTTTTAAGAATGGTTATGCCCCTTTTAAAAAAAAACCTTTTGGTTTAATATGGTATCAACTTGTTGCATTGATTCTGCTATGTAAGCTTTATAAGCAAATGTAATTATTCCAGATTTAATTATATGAGAGGAAATATATTTAGCAATGTTACCTTAAACATAGAAAAGCTCAAGGAATTCTAAAAAATAAAATAAAATGAATTGCCAAATACCAAACAAATGTTTTATATATAGATGTATAAATGCTACCACTAAACCAGTACTCTTTTCACATATAGGCCTAGATTACGAGTGGAGTGCAAAATTCGTTGTCGTAAGTGCTGTATTTGCGCTCCACTCAGTAATAGCAGTGCACGCAGACCTTATGTTCGCATTGACTGGAAGCCTTGCGCTTACAAGAGCGCTTCCATTGGCTCCAATGGGAGTCTTATTCTCATGCCGTGAGACACAGCAAAGAACCTATCACAGTGCAGGGGGTCGTGCAGCGTTGGGTAGCAAATTAAATCTATATATGTATGAATATATATATATATATATTTATGTGTTTATATGGGTATATAGACATATCAACATATAAATAATATGTATATAAGCAAAACAAACTAGGGTTGCCAACTTGCCATTATTTCTAGGTATCTACCTTATTTGCCCAAACTGTTTACAGTTTTCCAGGCTCCCTTATTTATCTGCTCTCAGAACATTTTTATCTTTTATTCTTTACAACATGTAAAATCATTTCAAACATTTAATATTGTACTTTTGTACTCTTCACTCCCACTGTGCCTTAAGTGAGAATTAGAATTCATGGCTTTGCAGAAAATTGTCGAATCAATTAAAGGGATAATAAACACCTTGTAATTACATTTGTGTTGTGTTGCTATAGAATAACATATCAGTCAAGTCTAAGGCCTAGATTTAGAGTTTGGCGGTAGCCGTCAAAACCAGCGTTAGAGGCTCCTAGCGCTGGTTTTTACCGCCCACTGGTATTTGGAGTCAGTCAGGAAAGGGTCTAACGCTCACTTTGCAGCCGCGACTTTTCCATACCGCAGATCCCCCTACGCCATTTGCGTATCCTATCTTTTCAATGGGATCTTCCTAACGCCGGTATTTAGAGTCGTGGCTGAAGTTAGCATTAGAAATCTAACGACAAAACTCCAGCCGCAGAAAAAAGTCAGTAGTAGCTTTCTGGGCTAACGCCCGTTTATAAAACTCTTAACTACTGTGCTCTAAAGTACACTAACACAAATAAACTACCTATGTACCCCTAAACCGAGGTCCCCCCACATCGCCGCCACTCTATTAAAATTTTTTAACCCCTAATCTGCCGCTCCGTACACCGCCGCCACCTACGTTATCCCTATGTACCCCTAATCTGCTGCCCCTAATACCGCCGACCCCTACATAATATTTATTAACCCCTAATCTGCCGCCTCCACTATCACTGACACCTGAATATTTTTTAACCCCTAATCTGCCGCTCCGTACACCGCCGCAACCTACATTATACCTATGTACCCCTAATCTGCTGCCCCTAACACAGCTGACCCCTATATTATATTTATTAACCCCTAATCTGCCGCCCCCAACGTCGCCTCCACCTACCTACAATTATTAACCCCTAATCTGCCGACCGGCTAAGTCTAACCCTAACCCTAACACCCCCCTAAGTTAAATATAATTTAAATGTAAAGAAATAAATTAACTCTTATTAAATAAATTATTCCTATTTAAAACTAAATACTTACCTGTAAAATAAATCCTAATATAGCTACAATATAAATTATAATTATATTGTAGCTATTTTAGGATTAAACCTAACACTACACTATCAATAAATTAATTAAATACAATACCTACAAATAACTACAATTAAATAAACTAACTAAAGTACAAAAAATAAAAAAAGAACTGTTACAAAAAATAAAAAAATATTTACAAACATTAGAAAAATATTACAACAATTTTAAACTAATTACACCTACTCTAAGCCCCCTAATAAAATAACAAAGACCCCCCAAAATAAAAAAATGCCCTACCCTATTCTAAATTAAAAAAGTTCAAAGCTCTTTTACCTTACCAGCCCTGAAAAGGGCCATTTGCGGGGCATGCCCCAAATAATTCAGCTCTTTTGCCTGTAAAAAAAAACATACAATACCCCCCCCAACATTACAACCCACCACCCACATACCCCTAATCTAACCCAAACTCCCCTTAAATAAACCTAGCACTAAGCCCCTGAAGATCTTCCTACCTTATCTTCACCATGCCAGGTTCACCGATCCGTCCTCCAAAGTCTTGATCCAAGCCTCTGAAGTCTTCATCCAAGCCCAAGCTGGGGCTGGCGATCCATAATCCGGCTGAAGTCTTCTATCAAGCAGCGGCTGAAGAGGTCCAGAAGAGGCTCCAAAGTCTTCATCCTATCCGAGAAGAAGAGGAGATCCGGACCGGCAACCATCTTGATCCAAGCGGCATCTTCTATCTTCATCCGATGACGAACGGCTCCATCTTGAAGACCTCCAGCCAGTGCGGATCCATCCTCTTCTTCCGACGTCCAACTGAAGAATGAAGGTTCCTTTAAGGGACGTCATCCAAGATGGCGACCCTCGGATTCCGATTGGCTGATAGGATTCTATCAGCCAATCGGAATTAAGGTAGGACAATTCTGATTGGCTGATGGAATCAGCCAATCAGATTCAAGTTCAATCCGCTTGGCTGATCCAATCAGCCAATCGGATTGAACTTGAATCTGATTAGTGTAGTGTTAGGTTTAATTGTAACTTAGGTTAGGATTTATTTTACAGGTAATTTTGTAATTATTTTAACTAGGTAGCTATTAAATAGTTATTAACTATTTAATAGCTATTGTACCTGGTTAAAATAATTACAAAGTTGCCTGTAAAATAAATATTAATCCTAAAATAGCTACAATATAATTATAATTTATATTGTAGCTATATTAGGATTTATTTTACAGGTATTTAGTTTTAAATAGGAATAATTTATTTAATAAGAGTTAATTTATTTCGTTAGATTTAAATTATATTTAACTTAGGGGGGTGTTAGGGTTTGGGTTAGACTTAGCTTTAGGGGTTAATCCATTTATTAGAGTAGCGGCGAGATCGGGTCTGCAGATTAGGGGTTAATTATTGTAGGTAGCTGGCGGCGACGTTGTGGGGGGCAGATTAGGGGTTAATAAATATAATATATGGGTCGGCGGTGTTAGGGGCAGCAGATTAGGGGTACATAGGGATAACGTAGGTTGCGGCAGTGTACAGAGCGGCAGATTAGGGGTTAATAATAAAATGCAGGGGTCAGCGATAGCGACGGTGGCAGAATAGGGGTTAATAAGTGTAAGGTTAGGGGTGTTTAGACTCGGGGTACATGTTAGGGTGTTAGGTGCAGACTTAGGAAGAGTTTCCCCATAGGAAACAATGGGGCTGCGTTAGGAGCTGAACGCTGCTTTTTTGCAGGTGTTAGGGTTTTTTTCAGCTCAAACTGTCCCATTGTTTCCTATGGGGGAATCGTGCACGAGCACGTTTTTCAAGCTGGCCGCGTCCGTAAGCACCGCTGGTATCGAGAGTTGCAGTTGCTGTAAATATGATCTACGCTACTTTTTTGGAGCCTAACGCAGCCCTTCTGTGAACTCTAAATACCAGCGGTATTTAAAAGGTGCGGGGGAAAAAAAGCATGCGTAGCTAACGCACCCCTTTGGCCGCAGAACTCTAAATCTAGCCGTAAAGGTTTTTAAAGCACATTAACATCTTTTATACTACAATAATTTTTCAACCCAACATTTTCCTTATTTGGAGTAGCAACTCTGGGATTTAGTCTGAAGACAACCTGGCATGCCACAGTCATAAAGTTAGTATAGAATTAATTGTTTTGAGGTTCTTATCTGATAAAGCCCATTAGGGACAGATATGTATCAGAGTTATCCTTGAGAAGTCAGCAGGTGCATTTCAGGAGATTCTGAGAATCAAGAAATTCCCCAAATTTCAGGGCTAATTACTTGAAAAGAGGCCAACACAAAAAATGAAATTATATTCCAAAGTTGTTTTATTATACATATCTAAACAATTTAAATAAAGAAAAGAAATGCCTTGTAATTACAAGGTGTTTATTGGTTTTTTTTTTTAAATACCTTGTCCACCTCTATCCATTGCTACTTACTACTTGGAATAAGAAGACACCTACAACTTTGTATTCATCTTTTTGCCCCTTTTATTCTATACGGTAGTAAATCATTGGTTCTCTTTTTGTTTCACACTTAGCCATATTGATATTTATTTATTTATAAAATATTTTACCAGGAAGGATACATTGAGATTTCTCTCGATTTCAAGTATGTCCTGGGTCAATAAAACATTGCATTGATACAATAGGGTACAATAAAATGCAAAAACAATAATAATACACAATATATGCAAAAATTTAACATAGAACAGGTAGGAAATATATAATCAACCATGACAGGAGCATTCTGTTTTGAGATATGTAGAGAGGGATCTCTTAAAGGATATTAGACTTGGGGAAGGTTTGAAAGTGTGCGGGAGGTCGTTCGATAATTGTGGTGCTCTGTAGGAAAAGGAGGATTGAGCTGCTTTCTTTTTGTATTGAGGCAAACTAAATAATGTGCTGGTACTGGATCGGAGGTTATGGGAGGTGGGAACAGCCGGGGAGAGCATTCTGCTCAGGTAGGGTGGGAGCTTACCAGAAAGGCTCTGAAACACAAGGCAGGAAAGATGGAGGGTGCGTCTGGATTCCAGCGACAGCCAGTTTAGTTCTTTTAGCATGTCACAATGGTGGGTACTGTAGTTACATTGTAGCACAAAGCGGCAGAATGAGTAAAACAATGTATTAAGTTTATTAAGGTGAGTTTGCGGTGCAGGTGCATATACTACATCCCCATAGGCATATCAGAATTTGCTGTACAATCTTTTCCTTTACTGTAGGGCTGAGGCAGGATTGCTAATATATGCCACAATGCTAATGACTAGTTTAGCTAAAAAAGCCTCAAATACTGACCTAAAGAGTAACATTCAACTTACAGCATTTTTAAATATAGAAATCCATGTAAAATATATGTTTAAAACTTCTCTTATTTCCAGATATGTTTAACATCTTTTTTCTTATTGCAAAATATCAACAAGTGGACATGGTCATCTGCAAAGTTCAGACTGCAATAAAAATGTATATAAAAGAATAGCTTAAAATATGTGGCCATATGAGTGCTACATAAAATCATGACCCCATTAGGACTTGTGAATCTTTTTTTATTTTATTTTTGTGTATTCTGATCATAATGTTTTGCCACCAAAAGCTAGTAAAAAGGTTAATGGTTACCATCCATCCCAGTGGGGGGGAACTTTAATGACATATAACAAGGAATTACTATTTACTCAATGTACTATAAATACAGTAAATTAACACCCTTTACTACTGTGCAACCTTTTTTTGTTTACCATTCCCCCCCTGGGTACACACAAATGTCAAAAAGAAAATCCATCATTTTATCTGGTGCAGTCTTGCTGTAGACCTAGTTATGAGTTGCATCTAAAATCAACCTTGTGCCTAGAAGGTTATATTTTTGCATAACATCCTGTGTTTTGGGGTTGCTCTACTCTTCACTGACAGCAGCGCATTAGCAGAATTTATTTTCTTAAGTTAATTGATATCCCAGATTTATCCATTACACAATCTATAGCCTTTCCAACCTCTGCATGCTTGACACATTATTATATTTACTTAAGTCAATCCTCTGTGTGCACTAACCTTCTTGAAGGTGGTCTATTATCACAGTCCCATATGCTTTTTGTTTGGGAAAAAAGCAGTCACTGTTGTCATACTGTTACAGAGGGGATACTTTTTCAGTGATGTGACCCCCCTGGGGATAATATCTTGCTCAAACCTCTAATTGCAATGAAGCCTAAGTTGTTCCTAATATGTAGCAGTATTGTAGAGGACGAAAGAAAGTTTAACTCTAGGAATATTGTGTTAGATAACCATACTAGGTCTAAAGAATGTATTAGCAACTCAAAAATCCCTTCAATCAATTTTAGCTCTCTTTTGTTCCGATTTAAAAGTAAAGTACTTTGATTCCCTCTTAGAGTAAAGTGCCATAAATAATGATACTTTTTAATACTATATGTAATATTAAAATTATAACTATTAATATTATTAATAATGATTTAAATATAAACATATAGGACATCACCAGTGTTGCTATAATTTTTTACATCTGCTTTTTACTTCAGTTTATTTATTTATTTATTAATTTATGTATGTATTTATTGTTTAATAGTAAAAAAGCACATTGCCTTAAAGGGACATGAAACCCAATTTTTTTTCTTTCATGATTCAGATAGAGAATACAATTTTAAACAACTTTCCAATTTACTTCTATTATTTTATTTGCTTCCTTCTCTTGTTATCATTTGCTGAAAGGTTTATCTAGGCAAGTTCATGAGCAGCAGAGAACCTAGGTTCTAGCTGTTAATTGGTGGCTGCATATATATATTGAATGTGATTGGCTCACCCATGTGTTCAGTTAGAAACTAGTAGTGCATTGATACTCCTTCAACAAATGATACCAAGAGAATGAAACAGATTAGATAATAGAAGTAAATTAGAAAGTTGTTTAAAATTGTATTCTCTATCTGAATCATAAAAGAAAATTTTTGGTTTCATGTCCCTTTAAGACTAAACCTCATAAAGTATGTTAGAATGTTTCATACATAAAATATAAATTAATAGAATCTATTTAAACATATTTTTCAATGCTGTATCATTTTAAATCAACAGTTTTAAGCATGGAGATTGGCCTAGATTCTACTGCAGTTGTAAATTGTACTAGCAGATGGGTAAACATTGTTGTGCACGGCTTATAATAAACATGTAAACTGCAATATTATATAATATATATTACATTTAATTGTGATTAATCAGAATTTAAGCTTTTGGCTTCTTCTCATAAAAAAAAGATGCTTATCGTGTTTAATACTGAAGGTACTATATGAACTATCAGTAACATTTTAATCTGAATGTTATATGTGATTAATAATATATGAATCATTATATTTATTTTTATTTACAGCATTTGGTTTCACATCAGCATTTTGTGCACCATGAAAAACCAATAAACCTGCTTAACCTCTACACTTCGCCTTCTTTGCCGAATATTACATTAGGGCTTCCGGCAGCAGCTTCCCAGCTCACTGTAAGTAGTGCAAGTCTGATACATCGTTTATGACATTTGTATTTTTTTAGTTTTTTGGCATTAATCTATTCAATGTAAATAATGAATATTGACCAGCAGTTATAAAGCCAACATCATCATCAAACAGCAGCATCTGACTGGGTTTTTCATCTAACATCTTGGTCACAAAAAGCATAAACTTTTTTAATATGGGTCTTGGTAGTGGTGGTAAGAAACTTCAGTATACTGAATGATAGAGCTGCTTACATGCACTTTATAACACACATAGGCATGTTTAATAGATGTGAAACCCAAAGTGTGTTTATTGTTCTATTGTTTTTTGCCTTATACTTCTATTATGTATTTGTTAGCTTCAGCTCTAGTATAACACTTGCTTAGTAATAGTAGAAAGAGAAATGTAACTGCATACAGACCTGAAAGAGATGGAACCACAGCCTCACATTAATATGGAACCCAAATGGTTTTACCTGTGGTCGGTTCTATTAGATTAATGTCTATTGTCCTCTTATTAACAAAGTGACAGTGGGGTTTAGGATAAAGATGCATAAAAGCAAACCAACCAAATATAGATCTAGAAAGAATCTTGCATATATTGTATATCCCATATTATTGAAGAGAATAATAATATAACAGTAATTGGCAGATTTATCAAAGGGTGAATGCCCCTATTAGTTGCAGGATTGCTCATGAATTTAAAAAGACCTACCTACAACATAAATGTTTTAAAGGTATTTAAAACTGTCACTTTATTAAAGGAGCACTAAATACAGTAGAATTGCAAAATTAAAAAGTGCATAGTAAAAAGACAATGATTTAACACATTGGCGTTGATTTAACAAAGGCCTAATGTCCTTAATTGCCTTGTTTGCGCACAAGCCTTTAGGCTTGTCGGAAACAGAAGTTAAGAAGCAGAGGTCTTAAGACCGCTGCTCCTTAACTTGTCTGCTGCCTCTGAAGCTGCGGGCATCAATCCACCCGATCGTATACGATCAGGTTGATTGACACTCCCTGCTAGCGGTCGATTATCCGCGAATCTGCAGAGCGCGGCATTGCACACGCAATTCACCAGAACTGCTTGTGCAATGTTAAATGTCGACAGCGTATGCTGTCGGCATTCAGCAATGTCTGGCAGACAGGATCCGCTACAGCGGATCATGTCCGCCAGACTTTGATAAATCGGCCCCCTACTCTGAATTTCAAATAAGCAGTACATTTTTTTCTGGCAAATTTATTTTTTCTCCCTTTTTCGAGTGCCCTGTATCATGTGACAGACATCAGCCAATCACAGACTAGTATATATTTACCCTGTGTGTATACAAAAAGACTGCAAAAATTGATAATGGAAGTAAATTGGAAAGTGTCTTAAAACTGCATCCTCTATCTGAATCATAAAAGTTTATTTTGACTTGAGTGTCCCTTTGTATGATTTGTAAAGCTAAAATAAAACTCTGAATAGAGTTTTTATCTTATCTTCCTAAATTATGGCCAATTTGGACTTGTTGTAAATGAGTTTGTCCACTGATCTAAGCAATTACTGTCTAGTATGAAGTATATTTAAAGGGACAGTTTACTCAAAAATTTTCTCCCCTTTAATTTGTTCCCAATGATCCACTTTACCTGCTGGAGTGTATTAAATTGTTTACAAGTAGCTCCTTTACCCTTATATTGGCATTTGAAATTGTTAATTTAGCATGTGGTATCCCCACCTATTCTGAAAGTTTGTGGCCGCGCGTACCAGCTATAGATAAGATTTGTAAACACAGCCAGCAGAAGAAATTACACTTCCAGTGTGATAAAGCAGAGATAAGGTAATAAAATGTTGATTTTCCATTGTTCTCTCAAAGTATTGGTGATTGTTTTAAGGACAGATATAAGATAAAGAAGCAAGTATATGTGCACAATGTGATACAGTAATGAGATCTGATTATACCTACAAGCTCAACCTATTTTATTAGGCTGTGGCTTCAAAACACAAAATCAGAGCTTTAATATACAGAAATAAACCTTAAAAAGCTAATTTTCATACATTTTTTACTCTGCAGTTGGTAAAAAAAGCAATTGTAAACACATTAAGGGAAAAACTATTTTACAGTATACTGTCCCTTTAAGCAATTTGCAGAATTTTGTAGGAAACCTAGGTTACAGAGTTGGCTTTTTGGCCTAGTGAGTGTGGGCCAAGCACACTTTTTACACAAGATATTTTAAAGCAAAAAAGACTATATTATGCAAAGGTTTTATTGCACTTATCTAAACATTTTATATTACTGTCTCAAATTGCTTAACTATCTGCTGTTGTGCCTCTGTAATTAGATATATGTTGTCCTCATGTTTTATTGATGTTTCTCAACCATTCATTATCTTGTGTCATTAAAATGGATTTCTCATTCTTACATTCTCATTTCCTACATCATGTCCCTATTAAAAATAAAATATGTAAATATCAAAGTAGAAGACGAGCATGTTTCCAAAGGTTAAAAGAAGTCAGCAAAAGTGTTTCAGAAAAGACATAAAAATAGTTTTTGTGATATGTAAGGCACACGTTTTAAACTGTATTACAATGTTAAAGGGGCATGAAACCCACAGTTTTTTTCATGTCTCAGATAGAGAATACAATTTTAAAAAGAGCTTCCTATTTATTTTTATTATCAAATTTGCTTCATTCTTATGTTTTTCTTTGTTGAAGAGATATCTAGACAGGAAATAGTGCTGCCATCTAGTGTTCTTACTATTGTATAATATTGTTGCAAATGTGCTGCCATATAGTAATGCAGACACGTGCACACTCCTGAACTTACATCCCTGCTTTTCAACAAAGGATAAACAAGCAAATAAAGACAATTTGTTGATAGAAGTACATTTTAAAGTTGTTTAAAATGGTATGCTCTATCTGTATCATAAAATGTTTTTTTAGGGGGGTTTATGTCCCTTTAAGTTATTCCCCCCGCCCCCCACAAAGTATCTCCTGTGGTCTGATCCTTTTTTATTAGGTAAAGACTATGATTAAATATTTAAGAGAGAATTCGCTACACATATGGCTTCTGATCAGTTGCTTTTTTGTCTCATGACAAACTCAGAATAATAGCAAAACTATTTATGGTTTTCAGCAATAAGAACATTTTTATGTTAATTGTTTAGTTTTTCCCCCTAAAGATACTCCAGTGAGCTTTTAATGTGGCTAGTGGTCAGTGAGACCTTTTGTTATACATTCCTTACAAATCTAATATAAAAATGCAGTGTTTCATAAGTTTTAATGATTTATAGTGGCTGTTGTGTTGTAACTTCCAAGAAAAAAAATAAATGTGTTTTGACTTAGTTAAAGGGACAGTCAATTCAAAAATAAACTTTCATGATTCAGATAGGGCATGTAATTTTAAACAACTTTCCAATTTACTTTTATCATCCAATCTGATTTGTTCTCTTGGAATTCTTAGTTGAAAGCTAAACCTAGGAAGGCTCATATGATAATTTCTAAGCCCTTGAAGGCGCCTTTAATTACATGCCTTTTTATTTGATTTTCACAACAAGGGAGAGCTAGTTCATGTAAACCATATAGATAACATTGTGCTCACGCCCGTGGCTTGTGGCAGACACTGCACTAATTGGCTAAAATGAAAGTCAATAGATAATAAATAAAATGTCATGTGATCAGGGGGCTGTCAGAATATGCTTAGATACAAGGCAATCACAGAGGTAAAACGTATATTATTATAACTTTGTTGGTTATGCAAAACTGGGGAATGGGTAATAAAGGGATTATTTATATTTTATATATTCTGCTGTCGACTGTCCCTTTAAAGGGACATAAACTTAAATTTTTCTTTCATGATTCAGATAGAGCAAGCAATTTTAAACAACATTCTAATTTATTTCTATTATCAAATTTGGTTTGTTCTCAATTTTGTTGTTGAAAGTCAAGGACGTAAGCTCAGGAGTGTGCATGTGTCTGGAGCACTATATTGCAGCTGTTTTGCAAGAATGTATGGGAACAAAGCACATTTGATAATAGAAGTAAATTGGGAACTTTCCTAAAAGTGTGTGCTCCGTCCGATTCACAAAAGAAAACTTTTGGGTTTTTATATCCCTTTGAAGTCTACATCATATTTCTAATACAAAGATGTAGCTACTACTAGCTAATCTAGAGAGCCAGGTCACCAGTTTATCCCACATATACAGTTTATGTTACGTAAAGGTAAAATAAACAAATTCTGAAAGGTATTTTAATTTGTTATATTTTATTATTAAATGTATTCTTCATTGTCATTGTGTGTTTAACCTCTGCAAACAATTTAAATATATAGCTAAAGTTGTGCTCACAGGTGCAATGTTTTGGTGCTGCTGGGCAGGACATGCCAGCTGAGCCAATCAGGTGCAAGATATGCACTAGCGGCCAATCACTGGTCATATCCTATTGGGGAATGGCAAATAAGTGTCTGGTGAATGAGTTTAACTTTGTGTTAAATACATTTGTAAATTGAAATAGCTAGTTTGTGACAAGCATTTATTTAATAAAAAATGGTCTACTTGGTTGGAACATTTTATTATAAGAAAATACTTTTCCTTTAAGTGATCTACTTTAAACTCCAATATATCCTTCTCTGTCCAGGAAAGGCTGCCTATTAAAATTAGCAGTACTCAAATGTTTGAATGACCTTTTCTTGTTACTGATGCTCAATATTATAATATTTTTAAAGCAAATAGGGGACTTACAGAAAAACAAACAGTCCACACATATATTCATGATTTGTGTTTTATTTTTTGGCAAGTGTACACTGTGCTACAGATGTCCCTGCCCCTGATTAAATGTGTAAAATAACAAGTACAAATAGAAATTAAATGTGATAGTGCAATTATAATTTGTAGAATATCAGAGGATTTAAAACATACAATTTTTTTAATAATGTCTGGATATGGAAGTGATGCATACTTGTTACAGAGAGTACAATACCAATAGTACACAGCACAGCACCAGTGTAGTTAACGCTGCCAAGGAAGCTGTCCAGCCTTCAATCATAAATCCACACACAGCAGCACTTCAAAATAAAGGGACCTTTATTCACAGCAGGGTCACATAGAAGTGCAACATTTTGGGCCTCCTGCCCTTAATCACGCATGATTAAGGGCAGTAGGCCCGGAACGTTGCACATCTATGTGACCCTGCTGTGAATAAAAGTCCTTTTATTTTAAAGTGCTGCTGTGTGTGAATTTATGTTACAGAGAGTACTGTGCCCTAGTACAGGTGTGGAAACCTTTGGCAAATAAAACCATTTAGTTGGCATGTGAGTTTCAGCAATGTCCCTGGTCTAACTCTTTACTGCCCACCCATAGCACCATAGGGCATGCAGATATATATATATATATATATATATATATTTATTATTATAGACAGTGATGGCCAAATTATTTCTAACATATGGGGGCTGCAGATCAATAATTCAGACCTTATAACTTTTTAATGCACTTTTTGTTTTTAACAGTGTTATTATGAGTGTATTTGTTCTTTTACATGCATTTTCAATGTGTTTTGTATACTTTTTTGTCTGGCGTAAAAGTTAACCAGAGCTCTGAAGTCAATCTAACCTGACGTGGTAAATTCAATTGTGCTCAAGCAAATGGGTTTACTTTCAACTCATAATATGCATACTATTTTCTTAGTGCACCATTTGTAATCTAGCCCTTAAATGAGCAGGTTAAATTGTATGGCCTCTACTTGACTGTATGACACAAAATAAAATCTTCACTGTATTTTTTCTGAAAGATTTTACTTTTCAATGTTGTATCTAAAAGCAGTTATTGGATATTCCTGTACTGAGATTATACATTTTATTTTGTGAAGTGTGTCACTGTCCACCAATAAAACAAGGAACCAGCTATGCACAATATGCAGCTTCAATATAAACATCTGTAACAAATTATTTCATACACAAATATGTTTAACTTGTTAAAGGGATATGGAACCAAAAAAATATATTTTGTGATTCAGACAGAGCATTCAATTAAAAAAAAAAAAAAGTTTACTTCTATTGTCAAATGTACTTAATTCTCATGGTATTCTTTGTTGAAGAGATACCTAGGTAGGTTTCTGGAACACTACATGGCAGGAAATAGTGCATCCATTTAGTGCTCTAGTGAAACCGCTGCCATGTAGTGCCCCAGACACGTGCACTCTCATGAGCTTATGTCCCTGATTTTCAACACAAGATACCAAGAGAACAAAGAAAATTTGATAATAGAAGTAATTTAGAAAGTTGTTTAAAATTGCTTGCTCTATCTGAACCATGGAAGAAACATTTTGGGTTTCATGTCCCTTTAAATATTGCTTTTTTCATATGCATGATAACATTTTTTTTTAGGGTTTACTGTCCCATTGAGTATTGGAGCAGTGACAGGAAATAGAAATACTGCTGGTGTAGATTTGTAGAACATGAAACAGCTTATTTTGTTGTGTATCTAAAGAAAAGATATTTACCATTGTATTGTATCATGGGTAATTTTAATTTAATGTACCAAAATATACAGATAAATAATGCATATCTAATTCATTCAGGTGTAGACACAGAGAGAGTAAGACGGCGGAGAGTATTGGCCCAAATCTATAAAGCTCTCTCGGCTTGTGAGATACTATAAGAAATCTCTCCAGTATTATTAGATCCTGTTCTTATTCTATAAAGGCAATTTTTACCTTGAGAACAGTTTGTCTTGCAACGGGTGTTCCCTGTTTTAAAGTATGTGAAGGCGATGCCTACATTACAATAGGACTCGCAAATATTGTATTTTTAAAAATCGCAAGAAAAGAATAATTTAAATACTGAAATAAAAAGTAGTAAAAATTGTATTGTTTAATCTCATTAATAAAATAATACAAAATTGTTCTGCAAAAAATCATATTTTTTGAAGAAATTAAGATTCGTAATGAAATTGTGCAGAAAAGAAACAATTTAAGGTGCATACAAAAAAAGCTGTGATATTCGTATTTATAATATTGAAGTCAAAGTGTATTATTTTTGTTATTGTAACATGAGGTTTACTGCCTTTGCTAGTGGGCTGAACAGGGGAACTTCATGGGTGTAGCTGCAATGTCTCCTCCAGGTTTGGCGTATTCTATAAACATTTCCCCCTTCAGTTCTCACTGTTTTTTCTCTCAATTTAAAATTTTGGCGAGATTGTGTCAAAATATGTCAAGCACTTATTAGCCTAACAGAAAAACACATGCGTATGAATATAGAGTTTATTGTAATATACTATACACTGAAAGCAGAATAATCAGATTTGTATTGGCTGCAGTGCACACCATGCTAACTTCTCTCTCCCAGTGAGTTCCATTACAGTCTATGGAAGACAACTCGCTCGCCACTTGAAGAGACAGCCCCTTTTTTTCCTTGAGGGCAGCCCTTGCGAGTGTGCGTGTGGAAAACCACGTCTGAACTAGAGAAGTTTTTAGAATTGGGCACTTTAATTAAGTCCGTCCAAAAATGAACACCAATTGCATACTATAATAACTAAAACAGCACGAAGGAGCAATGTTGTATCCTGTTTAGAAAATTTAAGAAAGGATAGTTTGAACACAAAAAAAATCTCAACTTATAAAAAAGTAACTTTACTGTACAAAAAAAAGTAAAAATTGTGCTTTGTATTATAGCACCGACCACTGTGCTGTAGACTAGCAGAGTCTGGTTTTTGCAATGACTACTCTTAGTAGTTTTGCTTTGTGCTGTGCTAATGTTATCTATATGACACACAAGAACTAGCGCTATCTAACTGTGAAAAATTGTCAAAATGCACTGAGATAAGAGGCAGCCTTCAAGGGCTTAGAAATTAGCATCTGAACCTACCTAGGTTTAGCTTTCAACAAAGAATACCAAGAAAACAAAGCAAATTTGAGGATAAAAGTAAATTGGAATGTTGTTTAAAATTGCATGTCCTATCTGAATCACAAAAGTTAAATTTTGACTAGACTGTCCCTTTAAGCCTATTTATATTGAAACAAACGCACAAGACATATAATTGTTTAATAAATCAATATCAATTCTAAAATTTGCACACTAGCCCTGCAAAAATATCGAATATGATCTTATGGTGATTTGAAATACTATAAACAAATAAAGAAATCTTAAAAAGTATATGATAAAGGGCTATTTTATGTTATACAAAACCATATTACAATTCTTAAAGTGAATGTCAATTTTCAAACTACTCAAGGCTCCTAATACTTCTATTATACATGGTGATTCAAACCGTCAACTTTAAAAAATAAATAAAATAATAATTTATAATATATTTTATATACTAACTTTGCTCCGTTTTGAGCCACAACTCCTCCCATAAGGCACTTCCTTGTTTTGCAGAGAGTGAGGTATAGAGTGGTCCCACCTACTCTATACGTATCTCTGATGCGCGCATCCTTGATGCCCTTACTTTGCGCATGCGTGAAAAAACATTTGTACTTAATCTGCGCATGCGTTTAGAAAACTAAATACTAAATGTGCGCAAGCGTGAAAATAGGATAGACAGGCTGCGCATGCGTTAATATCCGACCTCCTCAAAGCGCAATATAGTATTCAATTAATGTATCCCACGGGCACTGTGAGCAGTGGCATACAGCGCTGTCAGAGCCACCGCGACCAGTGGTGTACAGTGCAGGCAGTGGGAATATAATTATTGGTATACAGTACTGACAGGGGCACCGTGACTAGCGGTATACAGTACCTGCAAGAGTAATGGGTCTTATAGAGCATGTGCATCTCGTGGACACGCATCACTTCTGAAGCTGGGTATTAGAAGCTAACGCATGCGCAGAATAAGCGCATGACGTTGCAAAAAAGGGGTTGAACGCCACAGGGTAAAAAAACGGATTGGCAATCGCTATTGTCAATTATTTCCAAATAGAGGGACAAAATGGTGGGTAGAGGAATCTCGGCTCCAAAAATGAGATAAAAAGGTATATATTGGAATATTTGGAGCAAGCACACACAAAAAAATGATGAATTAAGGTCCACCTAAATTGTTGCGAGTGATAATATGGCAATAAGCGACACTGTTGAGTTTACATTCACTTTAATGTTCACACTGGATTTGATGTAAAATAAAATCTTTTTGTTTTTATGTAATTAAGAATATTACAAGAGAAAAATACATAATTTTTATTATTAAGTGAAGGCGTGATGCTATTGTTTTATCTTAAACTACTCTTAGCAACTCTTTAGGTCTGTATTTGTCACATATTAAAAGATGACTGATTGTTTCTTTGAAGTTATATCTAATACAACATCATGTATTCATGGCAAGTAATGTTCCTAATCTGTTCCTAATCTGCGTGTAATGGGATTAGAATGTCTTTTTTTTATTTTTGTGTTACAGGCCTCATCTTCATTAAAAGAAACACAAATGTATGACCCTCAGGCTCTCAGGCAGGGGGTATCCCTGACAGGACAGTATAGTGCAAGCACCGCTGCGTCTTCAGCTCACACTCACGCCTCTATGGAAGGGAAATCTAATAGCAGCCATCAGGCCTTACTGCAGCATTTACTGCTGAAAGAACAAATGCGTCAGCAAAAGATTTTAGCTTCAGGTAATTACAGAGAAGCGTAATGAAAGATATTCTGTGATTTAAGTTCACTTCATGAAATTTTGGTACAGTTTGTAATATATATGTGATTAAAGGACGTGGAGGTGGGGGCTACATCTAAAGTTAAAATACACAAAAATTAATTTCCTCACCTCAGTAGTTCCCTTTAAATTTAAAGTTCAAGTGATTAATTAGTGGTGAAGTCAGTTTAAAAAGAAAATGAAGCATTTAGTAAATTGACATTTAATAGACACATTTCTTATCTAAAATCATGTAATCCTTGTCTGTAATTAAGTACCCAGTATAATTATTGTGTTTTAAAATGATTATCTCTAGATTATATAGTGATACAAAATGTGACTCTGAGAAGCAGTCTGTCTCCATTCCAGGCTATAAGGTTGAAAGGTTTTATTTCTTTCACATTTATTTTATTGTTTAAATTTTAAAGAGATATTATAGTGTAAAAATAAAATATAATCTCTTATTTTACTATGTGTAATGCCTTCAAAAGGTGAAACTCATACTCAAAGTTGATCTTCTGGAGAACCCCCAGAAGAGGATATAGCTAGTGATTATGCCGGCTTCTTATTTCGCCACCAGTTGTGTTCTCACTAGGTGTAGCACAGGAGCACAACCTTGAATACAAGCTACATTTATATATCTACGTATGCAGTTTAATAGACCTTGTGGTGCAGGCTCGCTCTTGTGCCATCAAGAGCAGATAAGAAGTAGCAGAGTTATTTTGCAGCTTCCTAACATTTTGGTAGCAGATTAAAATCAGTCTGATTGATCTGACTGTGGTGATTGACAATACCTGCTCTTTCATGATTTGTTGCACAAGAGCATAGGGCAGGAACTCTCTTGTGCAATCTTAACTACTGTGAGAGGATACTAGATTGTTGACAGCAAATGCAAGTGGATATGTCACTGCCTGTGAACATTATCTGCCTACTGTTTCTTAAATTTGGCTTTATATCTTAAATTCTTTACATGGGGTTAATCATTTAGTAAAAGAAAGGAATTTGATTTGTTTATTTTATTTCTACAGTAGAATACCCCTTTAATGATTTCACTCATTTGTTTGTATTTTAATAATCTCTATGCATACATTTCTACATAAGAACTGTCCTACTGTACATTCCAGTCCATTGCAGATATCTGTTTTATATCCCTATAAGGTTTTAAAAAACCTAAATCCTGGAGCAAAACAACAGAGCAATATTTGTATCCGGGGCCTTATATTAAATTATTTAGAAGTTCAAATTCTTGAAAAAGACATTAAACACCTGTTAATTTTGTGTAACAATTGTGTTTTCCCTATGCCCCTAAGATCCCAAAAGGCAAGTACTGTAACCTGCAAATGCTGCAAATCAGCATTTTAAAAACATAGGTTACAGAATATTCTTTTGACCTTTCTAGGTAGTGTGTGACAAATATGTTTATTTGAAAAAGAAGGCATCTAAGCTTTTTTTGGTTTCAGTACTCTGGACAGCACTTTTTTATTGGTGGATGAATTTATCCACCAATCAGCAAGGACAACCCAGGTTGTTCACAAAAAATGGGCCGGCATCTAAACTTACATTCGTGCATTTGAAATAAAGATACCATGAGAATGAAGAAAAATTGATAATAGGTGTAAATTAGAAAGTTTCATGCTCAATCTGAATCACGAAAGAAAAAATTTGGGTACAGTGTCCCTTTAAGATATCATGCACCTTCAGACAGGAAAGACAAGTCAATAATTTTATTTTGTTTTGTTCTGATGTTATATGTTTAAAGATAGAAGACAAAACTAAAAATGTATTTATTGTATTTATATAATTCTGTTCATGTGATGTAGTAGATTCAAGCAATATTACAATACACATTTATACAAAGTCAACAAACCGGTATCTCTTCTCATGCCCAACTAAACAGACCCTGTATCTCTTCTCATGCCCACGTAAACAGACCCGGTATCTCTTCTCATGCCCACGTCAACAGACCCGGTATCTTTTCTCATGCCCCCGTAAAAAGTCCCAGTATCTCTTATCATGCCCACGTAAACAGACCCGGTATCTCTTCTCATGCCCACGTAAACAGACCCGGTATCTCTTCTCATGCCCATGTAAACAGACTCAGTATCTCTTATGATGCCCACATAAACAGACCTGGTATCTCTTCTCATGCCCACGTAAACAGACCCAGTATCTATTATCATGCCCACATAAACAGACCCAGTATCTCTTCATGCCCACGTAAACAGACCCGGTATCTCTTCTCATGACCACGTAAACAGACCCGGTATCTCTTCTCATGCCCACGTAAACAGACCCGGTAACTCTTATCATGCCCATGTAAACAGACCCGGTATCTCTTCTCATGCCCACGTAAACAGACCCGGTATCTCTTATCATGCCCATGTAAACAGACATGGTATCTCTTCTCATGCCAACGTAAACAGACCCGGTATCTCTTATCATGCTCACATAAACAGACCCAGTATCTCTTCTCATGCCCATGTAAACAGATCCGGTATCTCTTATCATGCTCACATAAACAGACCCGGTATCTCTTCTCATGCCCACGTAAACAGACCAGGTATCTCTTATCATGCTCACATAAACAGACCCGGTATCTCTTCTCATGCCCACGTAAACAGACCCGGTATCTATTCTCATGCTCGCGTAAACAAAACCAATATCTCTTCTCATGCACACATAAACAGACCCAGTATCTCTTCTCATGCCCATGTAAACAGACTCGGTATCTCTTTTCATGCCCACGTAAACAGAACCAGTATCTTTTCTCATGCTCACGTAAACAGACCCGGTATGTCTTCTCATGCCCACGTAAACAGAACCGATATCTCTTCTCATGCCCACATAAACAGACCCAGTATCTCTTCTCATGCCCACATAAACAGACTTGGTATCTCTTTTCATGCCCACGTAAACAGACCCGGTATCTATTCTCATGCCCACGTAAACTGACTCGGTATCTATTCTCATGCCCGCGTAAACAGACCCGGTATCTATTCTCATGCCCACGTAAACAGACCCGGTACTCCATGCTCAAGGTGAGGTTTTACCAGGAATTAATATGGAGCAGAATTATGCATCTGTGCCATAGGTGTCCAGAAGGCAGAGAAGAGAGGGAGCATGTCCCTTCCTAGAATTTTCTAATTTTATAAATACGCTACGCTATGTTTAGTTTATTGTAACAAAGACTTTTTTTTTTACTAAATTTACTAAAGCTTATTTATTATAAAGGTTTATGCATAACTAGAAAAAAAGAAAACTCTTTTTAAATGTATTTATTTGTTTGTTAAACCTCAGGTGGGGCTCCACTTCTTCACTCATCCCCTTTAGTACCAAAGGACAGAGTTTCACCTGCTGGAAGAGTTGCCCACAAACTGCCTCGACATAGACCCCTCCACAGAACCCAGTCTGCTCCTCTTCCCCAGAACACACTAGCCCAGCTGGTTATTCAACAGCAGCATCAGCAATTTCTAGAGAAGCAGAAACAGTATCAACAGCAGATTCAAATGAACAAAGTAAGTCCAATGTTATTATATGGAAAAAATAAAACAACCATAGTATACAACAATATCAATGTAATACCTTGATGACTGTAATTATTATGTGTATCACTAAATAAACATACATTTATTTTATTAAAATGTTTGTATTGCACATACAGCTCCATTGGTTCATTGTAAAAGAGAACCAATACAGAAATCTTATGATACATCATTTTCATTCACACTTCACATGTCCTAAAACAAGGAAATAAAATGACTAGTGCTTAGGGGACAGCATCCATAGGGCTTTTTCTATGTGAAATAATTACCAAAAAGGCACATGCATTGTGTCCTATTCTATCAGCCACTTTACTGATATCATTTTGTAGGACTACTCTATCAGAGTTAAAGGAGAACATGGGCTTTGCAGAGAGTTCTGCTCCTCATTCAGTGGTGCAAGTGACATATTGGCTTTGGTGCTGTCCTGCAGTATTCATTATTTCTCCTCAAAGTAAATTGTCGCTACACAATAAAATACCACGACACTTATCTTGTGTAAATTGCAATCTGCACTTTAACTCATTAGCTTTCAATGATGGAACATTTTGCAGTCCTTCCAAGCTACCAGTTTTAAAGTTTTTATAAAAATATTCAAGGCTAACGGGCCATGTGACTATAATATCTGCACATAGTTTAACAGGACACAGTGCCCAATATCAGATCTAGGTTTATATAGGAACTGAACTTCAAAGCTGAAACTGGGAAATATATTTTACCTAGTTAATCCTGCTGTTTTTAGTGCTCTAGTTTGCTTTTCATCATTATACTTTCCATATGTTTTGCCTAGTATAACCAAAGAGACACACGCTATCACTCAGTGCTCAAGAGAATATAATGCCATTGAGGGCTTCATCTGCAGCTTAATAAAGTCTTCAAGAGTTACTGATCAGCAGTGGAGCAAAGAATATTAAGACTGATAAAACCTCTTGCATTCCTACAGAATATTCCACACAGTCAGGAGAATACAGCTAGTCACAATACATAACTTTGGCTATATTAATTTCTTTACAAAACATTGTATTTTTCATTAAAACTCAATAATAAATGTGTTTCATGACTTAAAATACTAGAATTTAGAAACAGTTAAATACATATGAAATACATTCAGATTCAGCCAACACAGAAAATCTGTCATATTTAAATAATTCAGGTTGACATTGTTATTATAAAATATTTCAGTGAGAGAATTAATATTTCACATACATTATAAATGATTAAATTCATCAGACAAACATTTCATTCATTCACTTTTACAAACTCTCAGGGTTTTTTTTTTTTGTTTTTTTTAACAATATTTTTTTTAAGTTACAATTTTAGCATGAGACATTTTTCTTACACATACATCATTAGCAGTATTCTTAATTTATTAACTAGAAATAGTTTTAAAATATGTAAAAAGTAACAACAGAACAATTCAGTGTAGTTTTGTTTGTTTTTTGTTAATTTTTTTAGCAGTAAATACCACCTGTATGTAAGACAATTATTTAATTGAAGATTGCTGTTGAGAAAAACATAGACAATCAGAACCAGTTGCCACTAGAGGGAGCCTAATTTTTAAAATTGTATTCACTATTTCTGTCTCCTTTCTCATTTAGAGAAGAAATGATCTACCTGTATAGAATTTAATCAAAATGTCTTGTAGCATCATTATCAACACATATCTGATATCTATAACTTTTATTTTTAAATTTATTTTGACGGGTTTTTTTGTGTTTTTTTGTTACTAGGGCAGGTAATTGCACTATATCACTTTGCTATATCTATGTTGTTTAATGTGTAGCAGTGAATATTTCAAATAGCTTTTTGTGCAACTTATACTTAATATTGACTCTTAGTGAAAATATCAAGAACAATTGTATTATATCTTCCAAAATGTAATATATTAAAGGGACACTCAAGTCAAAATTAAACATTTATTATTCAGATAGAGCATGCAATTTTAAACAACTTTCCAATTTAAGTCCATTAACAAAATGAGCACAGTCTTTTTATATTTAAACTTTTTGAGTCACCAGCTCCTACTGAGCATGTGCAAGAATTTACAGAATAAACATATATGCATTTTTGATTGGCTGATGACTGTCACATGGTACATGTATGCATTTGTTATTGGCTGATGGATGTCACATGGTACAGGGGGAGTGGAAATAGACATACCTTTGAAAATTGTCAGAAAAAAATATACTACTCATTTGAAGTAAAGACTAAGTGCTAATTGCATTGTCTTGTTATCTTGCATTTGTTTATTATGCAAATCTACCGTGTTTACTGTTTCTTTAAGGGAAACAGCCCCAACAAGTGTGCATACATATTTTGGAAGATATTATGTTAAAATGATTAAGCATAAATTAATATCCATTGTATGCTGTATTCCTTATTTAATCAAACAGAGAGAAAACCATACATGCACAATAACTTCTTTGTGCCAGATGAGTGATATGACAGAAACTACAAGTTATTTCCAAAGGAGTGCCCAGGTCAGGTCATAAGTGAGGGGATTAATAGTTATGTGTCTGGCTTAGATCATTAGGAGGTAGGAGACAGGAAGTTGCTTTTTTGGAAGTCCAAAACTTATGAAGACCCCCTCCTTCCTCCATGAAAGGATAAGTCAGTTATTCTAGTAGGTTATATATTACCTTGGCAAGAAGTACAAACAGTACTTGGAGTCACAGAAGGGTGCTACTCTGCTTCCACTACTATGAACGGTCACCTCCATTGTCACCATTATTTTTTTTATCATTCATAATGGTGACAAAAAAAGGTGCATTGATGGCTATTTTTAACAATACATACTGTTTCTAATAGTCATATATTTGTGATGAGCTATTGCTGATTCCACAAATGCAAACAATATTTTAGACCATAATTACCTATTTGGCTGCCATACAAGGATGTATTGCCCCATCTGTTTTACTTCTCTAAACTATTTTATTTACCTAAAATTTATGTTTTTCACAATCATATTTTTTTTCTTTCATTCATTGTACAATCCTGATCTACCTCTTTTGAAAAATAAGTTTCTCATATTCCAAATAAGTGTTTTCAAGGCTGAAATATTTTTTATTTATTTATTTTTGTATGAGAAATACTCAAATTTTTTATTATTCTAAATCTGGTTCATAATGATTTAGGATATTGCCATTTTCACATTGAATATATTTAAAAGGACATGTGACCATTAATTTAATAGAGAAATCCTTCACTTTTAAATGAGGGCTATCATAGATGTAAATATGTATTTTTGGCTGAAAGAAGTAACGTTTAACAAATGTTTTAAATCAAATTTGGTGTCTAATGGGTTAAAAGGTTATCATTTTCGTATTGACCATCTGAGAAGCACAGTGTCTTTTGCCATTCATTATTTGTCATAAAAAATGTACTGGTCATTTAAACGTTCTAGCATTGTCTTTTTTTATTATACATTAGTTAATTATGCTATTCTACTGTATGAAATGGTCCTCTAAGGCAGTGTTTTTCAACCAGTGTGCGTGGCACACTAGTGTGCCGTGAGAGATCCTCAGGTGTGCCACGGCAGACTGACAACAGTGTGACATATTTTTTAAACTTTGCTTGTTTTTTACTCCCAGTGCAGGGGTAGTTTGTAGGAGGCATGGCATAACAGCACAATACATACAGTATGTGTGTGTTTGTGTGTATGTGTATATATATATGCTGCATTAGGCTACAATGTGTGATTTTTTTTAAAATTTTGGGATGGTGGTGTGCCACAGGATTTTTTAATGTAAAAAAGTGTGCCACGGCAAAAAAAAGGTTAAAAATCACTGCTCTAAGGAGTCTCAAGCCTCTGTAGAATGAAAGTAAGTCAAGGGCCATGCTACTGCTTATCACCTGGATCAAATTTCAGATGTGTACAAGCCAGGGGGGGGGGGGGGCACTCCAATGCATATTTTGTGTAAACCTTTTGAACAGCTAAAAAACACAATGTAGACACTAGGGTCAATTGTGCATGACTAAGGGTTTTTTGTATGACCCTGATGCATAGAAAATAAAGGTATTTTATTATACAGGTGCTGATATGGGTGTTACATAAATATAACAGAAAACAGTTGTATTAACAGAGCTTTGCATGAACAAAATAACAACTTTTTAAAAATAACATATAAAATAAAATAATCACAATTTTTCTTTAGAAGACCAAAGCAGTATTTAAGAAACATATATATAATATAATTAGTTGAAACTGGAGCCAGATTAAGTAGATGCTGCTTACATCCGATTTCTTTCTTTCTTTTTTTTCTTTCTTTTTTCTTTCTTATTGCAATCTTGGATGAGCCACTTTATCTTTGGCTGCAGAATAGCTTCCAAACTGTGAAGAAAAAAATGAAAGTATCTTTCTAGTTTTATTTGTATACATAAAACCAGTATGGACAGACTTTATACCACTAGTCCTCTCTTCCTAGTAACTGATTGCTGCCCAATATATGAAACATACTAGGCTATCTACCATACAATGGAACAGGTACATTCTTACAGCGAGAGCCTGTATATTTCATAAGAAAAATGCTCCTGAATTGAAATAGAAGCTGGCATATACAGGTACAAGCAATAAGAAAACTGAGGGGGAGGGTGAAGAAGAGGCATATAGACAAGCCGAGAGATATGTGTAAGATGGAAAAGGGTATACTGAAAAAAAGGAGATAAAGGTGTATTAAGAAACTGAAGAGGGAAGATTGGAAATAAGGGAAAAGGAAGAGATTCAAAAACTAAAATTGAGGTATCTAAGGTAGGTTGAAGATTACATGACAGGACGACAATGAATAAGTAATAGACATCTGTGGGTGAAAATAAGAATCACATTGGGGAAAAGGAAGAGGAATTGGTGATGTAAATGCTGGGAGAGAAAAAAATGATCTTAGGATGGACAGATACAGGCATGAGTAGGGAAGGGGGAAATAAAGAAATGGGGGGAAATGAAGACATCAGTAAAATAGAAGTAATGTATATCAAAAGTATGACAAATGAGGGTAGATAGATGAAGCTGGGGAAAGGCTGGGAGGGAATCAGTAAGAAGCTGTAAGAAAATAGAGGGGTGAAATAGAAAAAAAGTCAGGAAGTTTGGATGAAAAGAGGGATCAGCAGAGGCAAGCAGAAATAAAGGGGAACACCTCTGCAAAATTTAGAAAAGAGGAAGACAGAGTCAGACATGGAAGGAGTGCTAAACTTTGAAAATATAACAGGTGTAAGCTTGGAAGAAGAAAGACTAAACAGGCAAAACAAAGAACAATGAAAAAGCATGATGGAAAAGTGTAAGAGAGAAGCAAGATGGGCAAGTGGGTGAGAAGGGCATGTTGCAGACTTGTAACTTGTTGTGATGTGGGCAATGCTGAAGTATGTCTTTAAATATCCAACCACACCACCTGGTGTTAATAGACTGAAGAACAGTATCCAGTGCACACCTGGGGATTTATTATGAAGTGTGTCACTCCTAGAGCTGGGTCACAGCTTATGCATGTGTGAATATTATTAAATGTAGGGTGTGGTTGCATATTTAAAATATACGTCACTTTTTCTTCACTATTGCATATACTTTTGTCTTATTGAGGTGATATTTATGAAGTATCAAAAGGAGAGGACTTGACAGAATTGGAAGCTTTTTTTTAAGAATTGGTAATTGAACAATATGTTTGATTGGTTTAAGCAATTTGGCCTATTTTTAACTGTCTAAACTGATGGCAACATAAATCATTCCTATAGACTATAATGGAGATACTTGTTACCACAAGTTTACACACTTCATGCCAGCAATGGCAACTAGACCTTTGTTTTATATCAACATATTTGCACTTTTTGTATTTCAGAATAACTTCACTGTTGTAATGGATGTTGGGATGTGGGGCAGAGGAAAGCAAGCAAGAGATACATACAATCTAGAAAAAAGGGAGAAGTACACAATGATTTAGTCAAACCTACTGGGGTAACTCAAGCTAGGAAAGATGGAGAGAAGCTGTCTTTTGGGGGAAAAGGAGAGAAGACACAGAAGAGAGTAATGTGAATGAATAGAATCTATTCATTTACATTACTAGAGAATCCTGGAAAGAGAAATATGATTTGAAGTCAAAACAAAAATTAGTAGGGTAGTGAAAATGCGATAGCCATTTTAATTATATAATATGATATACGCATAGGGAAAACTCTTTCAAATCATTGTAGGTTTAAAAAAATAATATTTATAATTTAAATATATCTGATGTGAGATTTCACTGTTCCATTGCAGTATAGCTAAATACTAAGAACATGCAGGAAAATGTGTTAAGTAATTGTTTTGTGAAACTAAACCAGACATTTCCCATGGCATTAAATGACAGTTATATCTTGTATTGTGTAAATAGAAATCTAGCCTTTCAAAAGTGCAGCAGTAAAAATAATTTCCATTATCTGGTTATAAGATTAGCCTTTCGTGATTTCATTTAAAAATAAAATCCCTTGTCCTTGGATATTATAGCTTTTCTGCATAACTAAATAAATGCCTCATATTCCTTTTCACAACTAAAGTCACAATGACAATTTTTTAATCTTGGAAAAAAACAAGACATATATATATTTTTATATTCAACATTTCATCTATAGGATCTATTGTGTAAAAACAGAAAATAAAAATAATAAAAAAAAAAAACTTTAAAATTTTTCTTGGAATGCAAATTGTGACATTCCATCCAAGTGTGGGTGGAAAGTCTTTTGCCTTACTTTTGAAATATTAATGTTTGGAAATCCGACCTGTTCTTTTCTTTTGGAAGGCAGACTGTTGTCAGTTTTAATTCACCCCTGTGCCGAGGACAGTTGGCTTCCTATGGGTAGCTCTTTGATCACCTTCTCAGGATTTGATTTACCCCAGTACAACCCCACAGAGAACAAGTAGAGGTAATTTTGTGTCAGTTAAAAAAACAGAGCCTAAGGGCACTTTATATTAAGCCCCTAACAATTTTATATTCATTATTTTATTGCATGGAATTTTATATATTTTAATAATCCAATTTAGTATATTATGTTAGACTGGCTAGTTTATGTCACCTGTAGGTAAGAGCAATTTGTTTTTTAAGAAATGTAGGGTAAATACCTCTCAATGTAGTTGTTTGGACCCTGAATAGCAAATGGACATATAAAAGTCAAAATTGTATTTCATGGTTCAGACAGAGCATGGAGACTTTTCAGTTGCTTCTATTGTCAAATGTATTTTGTTCCCTTTTTTATCCTTTGTTGAAAGCATTCCTAGGTAGTCTCATGAGTAGGAATATACTGCTGAGAGTTGGCTGGTAATTGGTGGTTACATAAATATGCCTCTTGTCTTTTGCTCACCAGATATATTCACCTAAGTCCCAGTAGTGCATTTTCAGTGTTAAACACATAGTTATATGCAGTGCAATAATGCAATGCTTTAACAGATTGGAGTATTTTTTTTTTTTTTTGTACTTTTGTGTCCCTTACTTATAATTTAGAGGCTATTAAAGATGTTAAAACATTATTAAAAATAAACATAAGTTGAAACAAAACTTTAACCCTTGCACACATTTTCAATTGCAATGTTTAATTACTGGTATGCATGTGGCATAAGTAATAATATATCTTAAAGGACAAATTAACCAAAAAAATTAGATTTCTTATATTCATTTCAGTATAATATTTTGTATATTTGTTCTTGTATACAGTGGCATTGTTTGCTGGTAAACACTGATTTGATTTGTTATAAAACTATTGTACAATAGTATACAAAGTTCACTACTTATTAATTATCTTCATTTAATAAACTTCTTATGAAACATGAAAATGTTCCGTTCTGATATTTTCCAGAATATCTTCTGTAGCAAATTGTTGTCATAAATATGTTGCAAATTCTTAAATGTAGCTCCCCAACCAAATCTAGGTTTTACTAATTCATAATCTATCCATACACCCTATTATTTATTTCAGTAATAGCCACATAATTTTAACATGTTAGAAAGCATAGGTTATCCATAAACTTCACTTTTCTCTTTGCAGGGACATTAAAGGGACAGTATACACTCATTTTCATATAACTGCATGTAATAGACACTACTATAAAGAATTAGATGCACAGATACTGATATAAAAATCCAGTATAAAATGGTTAAAAACTAACTTAGAAGCTGTCAGTTTAGCTCTGTTGAAAAAGGCAGTTGGAAAGCCCACTGCAAGTGGGGAATTTAAGGCACTCCCCCCTCCCCCTTCTTTTGCATATGAAAAGACCCTTTACACAAACAGGAGCAAGCTGGAGTAGGTATCTGACGGTATTCACATAAAACTTTGGGGCTTGGTTAGGAGTCTGAAAATCAGAGCAATGTTATTTAAAAATAAGCAAAACTATACATTTAAAAAAAAAAAAAAAAAAAAAAACTTTACGGGCTATATAAATAGATCTACAAAACATTTATGCAAAGAAAAAATGAGTGTATAATGTCCCTTTAACTTTAAAGCTACTGTATGAGATACAAACAGATAAGCCTCAAAACATATTCCAAGGCATTTCAAAGTCCTATTGACTTGTGTGTTAACCCATTAACTGCAGTGCAAACCTTTATTGATAATGTGATTGATACACAAATAATTTATTCATTTTTTGTGAAAAAAATGCAAAAGAATAAAGTTTCATATATGCGTATATAAGTATGACAACCTTGTTTTTAAAAAAAAAATCTGATGACTTTGTTATGTGAAATATGCTTTTTTAAACGCACATATTATGACACAATGCTTTCCATCCATATTAGCTTGTATATTTGAAGGTTTCATAAATAAGCACACATACATAAGCACACATACATAAGCACACATAAATAAGCACACATAAATAAGCACACATAAATAAGCACACATACATAAGCACACATACATAAGCACACATAAATAAGCACACATACATAAGCACATATAAATAAGCACACATACATAAGCACACATACATAAGCACACATACATAAGCACACATACATAAGCACACATACATAAGCACACATAAATAAGCACACATAAATAAGCACACATAAATAAGCACACATACATAAGCACACATAAATAAGCACACATAAATAAGCACACATACATAAGCACACATACATAAGCACACATAAATAAGCACACATACATAAGCACACATACATAAGCACACATACATAAGCACACATACATAAGCACACATAAATAAGCACACATAAATAAGCACACATAAATAAGCACACATACATAAGCACACATACATAAGCACACATACATAAGCACACATAAATAAGCACACATAAATAAGCACACATAAATAAGCACACATACATAAGCACACATACATAAGCACACATACATAAGCACACATAAATAAGCACACATACATAAGCACACATACATAAGCACACATACATAAGCACACATACATAAGCACACATACATAAGCACACATAAATAAGCACACATAAATAAGCACACTAATGGATAATAAAGTTAAAAGGAGCTAGAAATGATACATTCAATTTATTTTATCACTTTCAATTGAGTATTTATAAGAAATGTGCTTTTATTTATTTTTGGGAACTTTTCTTATACACATGCTTATTTACCTCCAAATACCTATAGGACAGTGGTTAGTATACAATTACTGTCACTTATGGGAAGAAAAGTATATTTAAATGATATAAAAAAAAATTGGGATATGGACATTTATCAGGTGTTTTCTAGATCTGTAGTTCGCAGCCTATGACATTAGTGCCATTTGAGATTTTTATAGCACTCAGAGAGCTGTGCCAATGGGAGACATAGCTTTTGTCACATTTCTGCCTGCCTGTCAGGCAATGTGGCAGTCAGGGTCAGTGCTATCCTCCTCCTCTCAACTCCTTTACAGGCCCCACACATAAAACTTGAGACAGAGCAAACCAAGGGCAAGTGAAACAAACTAGTAGACAGAAGCTGAGTGGCCCAGGGGCTGGCAGATTGTCTGCAGGGCCAGAGATATGAGAGCTGATACCAGTATTGGACTAGTAGAAGGACTGAAAGGGCACACATCTGTTTTGTTCTTTCTCCTTCTCTCTTTTTCTTTCTATTTCTCTCTCTCATTGTCTTTCTCTTTTTCTATTGCTCTTTCTTTTTAAATATTCATTATTTATTCATTATCAATCCTCTTTCTCTCTCTCTCGCTCTCTCTCTCGCTCTCCTTGCTCTCTCTCTTTCTCTCTTCTATCGCTCTCTCTTTTTTCTCTCTCTCTCTTTCTCTCCTGCAATCTTTCTTCTCTTTTTCTTTCACTTTCTCGTCTTTTTTCACTTTTTCTCTTGCTCTTTTTTTTTAAATTTATTTAAACATTCATTATTTTTTCATTATTAATCCTAATGCAAAAAAAAAATAAGTCTGGGAGGCTAGGTTACTTTACTCAGAGATCGTTGCTGATACTTGTTTTAGATATTTGTCTGTGAATATATTTTCATTAATATTTTACTGTGTTAATTTTATGTCTGTGTATTCTGTGTAATTTGCAAAATCAGTCGACATGTAGGGCTAGATTACAAGTGGAGCACTAATTTACCGCTCCCTTGCAAATGGGCAAATTTGCCTGTTTGCAGGAAAGCAATAAGTAACCAGCCATTACTAGTGGCTGGTTATTGGTACCACAAGCTTGCGGAAGCAATTAGCACGTATAAAATTAACCATCTATTTCAAATTTGAAATAACAATTCTTGTGTCACTCCTGTACATAATATGATATATTTGTTTCCATTAAGTTTCAAACTGGCGAATAGTTCCCGGCGAACATAGCATGTTCGCGTTCGCCGCGGCGGGCGAACATATGCGATGTTCAATCTGCCCCCTATTCGTCATCATTGAGTAAACTTTGACCCTGTACCTCACAGTCAGCAGGCACATTCCAGCCAATCAGCAGCAGACCCTCCCTTCCAGACCCTCCCACCTCCTGGACAGCATCCATTTTAGATTCATTCGGAAGCTGCATTCTTAGTGAGAGGAGGGACAGTGTAGCTGCTGCTCATTTAATAGGGAAATCGATAGCTAGGCTAGTGTATTCAGTGTCCACTACAGTCCTGAAGGACTCATCAGATCTCTGTTGTAAGGACAGCACCCCAAAAAGCCCTTTTTAGGGCTAGAACATCAGTCTGCTTTTTTTTTTTTCCTGTGTAATCTAATTGCCATTGCCTGTCTGCCAGCGTGTGTGTCAGGCTCACAGCGTATACTGTGCCCACTTGCCCAGTGCCACCACTCATATCTGGTGTAACAGTAGTGTACATTTTAAAAAAAAAACACTTTTTTGATTGTGAAATAATAGCAGACAGCTGCCGGTACCCAAGATGGCCACCAATAAGGCAGATGGGGAGGATTAGAGAGCTGTTTTGGGGGGATCAGGGAGGTTGGGGGCTAAGGGGAATGCTACACCACAGCATATGTAAATATGCTAAAAAAATTTAAAAACCTTGTATTTTAGTACTGGCAGACTTTCTGCCAGTACTTAAAGGGACACTGTACCCACATTTTTTTCTTTTGTGATTCAGATAGAGCATAACATTTTAAGCAACTTTCTAATTTACTCCTATTATCAATTTTTCTTCGTTCTCTTGCTATCTTTATTTGAAAAAGAAGGCATCTAAGCTTTTTTCTTCGTTCAGAACTCTGCACAGCACTTTTTAATTGGTGGATGAATTTATCCACCAATCAGCAAAGACAACCCAGGTTGTTCACCAAAAATGGGCCAGCATCTAAACTTACATTTTTGCATTTCAAATAAAGATACCAAGAGAATAAAGAACATTTGATAATAGGAGTAAATTAGAAAATTGCTTAAAATTGTATGCTCTATCTGAATCACGAAAGAAAAAATTTAGGTACAGTGTCCCTTTAAGATGGCGGGGACAATTGTGGGGTGGGGGAGGGAAGGGAGCTGTTTGGGAGGGATCAGGGGGTCTGATGTGTCAGGTGGGAGGCTGATCTCTACACTAAAGCTAAAATTAACCCTGCAAGCTCCCTACAAACTACCTAATTAACCCCTTCACTGCTAGCCATAATACACGTGTGATGCGCAGCAGCATTTAGTGGCCTTCTAATTACCAGAAAGCAACGCCAAAGTCATATATGTCTGCTATTTCTGAACAAAGGGGATCCCAGAGAAGCATTTACAACCATTTGTGCCATAATTGCACAAGCTGTTTGTAAATAATTTCAGTGAGAAACCTAAAATTGCGAAAAAATTTAATTTTTTTTTTAAATTTGATCGCATTTGGCGGTGAAATGGTGGCATTAAATATACCAAAATGGGCCTAGATCAATACTTTGGGTTGTCTACTACACTACACTTAAGTTAAAATTAACTCTACAAGCTCCCTTCATGCTCCGTAATTAACCCTTTCACTGCTGGGCATAAAACACGTGTGGTGCGCAGTGGCATTTAGCAGCCTTCTAATTACCAAAAAGCAATGCCAAAGCCATATAAGTCTGCTATTTCTGAACAAAGGGGATCCCAGAGAAGCATTTACAACCATTTATGCCATAATTGCATAAGTTGTTTGTTTTTATTTGATCGCATTTGGCGGTGAAATGGTGGCATGAAATATACCAAAATGGGCCTAGATCAATATTTTGGGATGTCTTCTAAAAAAAAATATATACATGTCAAGGGATATTCAGGTATTCCTGACAGATATCAGGGTTCCAATGTAACTAGCGCTCATTTTGAAAAAAAGTGGTTTTGAAATAGCAAAGTGCTTCTTGTATTTATTTCCCTATAACTTGCAAAAAAAGCAAAGAACATGTTAACATTGGATATTTCTAAACTCAGGACAAAATTTAGAAACTATTTAGCATGTTTGTTTTTTGGTGGTTGTAGATGTGTAACAGATTTTGGGGGTCAAAGTTAGAAAAAGTTATTTTATAATGTTAGGTGATTTATGCCCTTTATGGATTAAAAACCAGACTCTTCATCAACTATGTAATTTTCCATGGGAGTTTTGCCATGGATACCCCTCCGGCATGCCACAGTCCAGGTGTTAGTCCCCTTGAAACAACTTTTCCATCACTATTGTGGCCAGAAAGAGTCCCTGTGGGTTTTAAAATTTGCCTGCCTATTGAAGTCTATGACGGTTCGCCCGGTTCGTCCGTTCGCGAACATTTGCGGAAGTTTGCGTTCACCGTTCGCGAACCCAATTTTTTATGTTCGCGACATCACTATTTCAAACCTATTTGATATGAACATCAAGGATGCACTTAAAACTGTAATTTTGTAAAATGTTCATTGCTTTGATGTTCAACTACACACCCCTTGAAAAGAATATTGAATATTGTTTATCTTTTTGTTGTGATCAGTTAGGGGAAGATATCAATTATTGTCTGTACTGTTCAGGCAGTTGCTATGTGGAATGTTGCATGAATTCTACAGCGTATTCTCCATCTTCTCTGGGGACAGTGGAAAATTAAAATTACAGGAATAGATGGCGAAATAAATACTAAAAGTTAATTACTTTTTTTTAACTATGCACATTTAAGTTTTTTGTGGATGAATTATATTTTGAGTTTAATGTCAATTTATTGTGATCTTTGATCTCATGTTATTGGTCAAATAAAAAGTGACCTTTTTAGCTACTAGATTCATTTTTCAGTCTGCAATCTTTTTCTGAACATCAATAACTTAATAGTGCACTGAACAATTAATTAATTAATTAACAAATACATTTATTTTAGATGCTTTCAAAATCAATTGAACAACTTCGGCAACCTGGTAGCCACCTAGAGGAAGCTGAAGAAGAACTTCATGGAGATCATTCAGCGCAAGAAGAGAGGGCATCCTCCATTGTTAACTTAAGAAGTCACAGCACTATGGATGTCAGAACTGGACATATGGGATCTGTAAAGGTGAAGGAGGAACCACCAGACAGTGATGACGAAATTCATACACATCTTGAATCTCAACAGAAAGCTGCTTTTGTGCAACAGGTAATAGGCAAAGATTTAGCTCCAGGATTTGTTATTAAGCTTATTCTCTGAACTTTGAGACTGCCACACTAGAAAAAAAAAAAATCCCTCAACTTACCAGTTGTTTAAATACATTTTTTTTAACTTATTTTCTTGGAAATTATATATTTCTTCAAAGGCACTTTTCACTGTGGTATCTACAAGGCTATTTTGTATCAGGAGATATAGTTTGAAAATTGCTAAACTAGCATATAGTGCTACTGCAATGGATGGTAGGAAAAGACAGAGTCAAGTTCAAAGACATTCATAATTTTGGCCTACATTTTTTTAGTTTTTGTTTGTGTGAGTATTTACTGTACAGCTTTGCCTTTATCAAACTTGGGGTTGGATTATAAGCACAGCTCGTTTCAAGCTGGAAAATATTTTGGATTTTACAGGTTTCTGTTTTTACAATAATCAGAAGTAGATACAGGACAGGGATGAT